>NW_026453691.1:0-177570 GCF_943734755.1 Anopheles moucheti
ATTAAGTTGAAATAGACAGTTTTTGCATGAAAACTCATTCCTGGTGGAACTTCATAGCAAGTACAAAGTTCGTTTTGGATGGATCAATTTAGTTGAAATAGACAGTTTTTGCATGAAAACTCATTCCTGGTGGAACTTCATAGCAAAGTACAAAGTTCGTTTTGGATGGATCAATTTAGTTGAAATAGACAGTTTTTGCATGAAAACTCATTCCTGGTGGAACTTCATAGCAAAGTACAAAGTTCGTTTTGGATGGACAAAGTTAGTTGAAATAGACAGTTTTTGCATGAAAACTCATTCCTGGTGGAACTTCATAGCAAAGTACAAAGTTCGTTTTGGATGGACAAAGTTAGTTGAAATAGATAATTTTTGCATGAAAACTCATCCTGGTGGAACTTCATAGCAAAGTACAAAGTTCGTTTTGGATGGACAAAGTTAGTTGAAATAGACAGTTTTTGCATGAAAACTCATTCCTGGTGGAACTTCATAGCAAAGTACAAGTTCGTTTTGGATGGACAAAGTTAGTTGAAATAGAAATAGACAGTTTTTGCATGAAAACTCATTCCTGGTGGAACTTCATAGCAAAGTACAAAGTTCGTTTTGGATGGACCAAAGTTAGTTGAAATAGACAGTTTTTGCATGAAAACTCATTCCTGGTGAACTTCATAGCAAAGTACAAAGTTCGTTTTGGATGGATCAATTTAGTTGAAATAGACAGTTTTTGCATGAAAACTCATTCCTGGTGGAACTTCATAGCAAAGTACAAAGTTCGTTTTGGATGGACAAAGTTAGTTGAAATAGACAGTTTTTGCATGAAAACTCATTCCTGGTGGAACTTCATAGCAAAGTACAAAGTTCGTTTTGGATGGATCAATTTAGTTGAAATAGACAGTTTTTGCATAAAAACTCATTCCTGGTGGAACTTCATAGCAAAGTACAAAGTTCGTTTTGGATGGACAAAGTTAGTTGAAATAGACAGTTTTTTGCATGAAAACTCATTCCTGGTGGAACTTCATAGCAAAGTACAAAGTTCGTTTTGGATGGACAAAGTTAGTTGAAATAGACAGTTTTTGCATGAAAACTCATTCCTGGTGGAACTTCATAGCAAAGTACAAAGTTCGTTTTGGATGGACAAAGTTAGTTGAAATAGATAATTTTTTGCATGAAAACTCATTCCTGGTGGAACTTCATAGCAAAGTACAAAGTTCGTTTTGGATGGACAAAGTTAGTTGAAATAGACAGTTTTTGCATGAAAACTCATTCCTGGTGGAACTTCATAGCAAAGTACAAAGTTCGTTTTGGATGGACAAAGTTAGTTGAAATAGACAGTTTTTGCATGAAAACTCATTCCTGGTGGAACTTCATAGCAAAGTACAAAGTTCGTTTTGGATGGATCAATTTAGTTTGAAATAGACAGTTTTTTGCATGAAAACTCATTCCTGGTGGACTTCATAGCAAAGTACAAAGTTCGTTTTGGATGGACAAAGTTAGTTGAAATAGACAGTTTTTGCATGAAAACTCATTCCTGGTGGAACTTCATAGCAAAGTACAAAGTTCGTTTTGATGGACAAAGTTAGTTAAAATAGATAATTTTTGCATGAAAACTCATTCCTGGTGGAACTTCATAGCAAAGTACAAAGTTCGTTTTTGGATGGACAAAGTTAGTTGAAATAGACAGTTTTTGCATGAAAACTCATTCCTGGTGGAACTTCATAGCAAAGTACAAAGTTCGTTTTGGGATGGACAAAGTTAGTTGAAATAGACAGTTTTTGCATGAAAACTCATTCCTGGTGGAACTTCATAGCAAAGTACAAAGTTCGTTTTGGATGGACAAAGTTAGTTGAAATAGATTATTTTTGCATGAAAACTCATTCCTGGTGGAACTTCATAGCAAAGTACAAAGTTCGTTTTGGATGGATCAATTTAGTTGAAATAGACAGTTTTTGCATAAAAACTCATTCCTGGTGGAACCTTCATAGCAAAGTACAAAGTTCGTTTTGGATGGACAAAGTTAGTTGAAATAGACAGTTTTTTGCATGAAAAACTCCATTCCTGGTGGAACTTCATAGCAAAGTACAAAGTTCGTTTTGGATGGATCAATTTAGTTGAAATAGACAGTTTTTGCATAAAAACTCATTCCTGGTGGAACTTCATAGCAAAGTACAAAGTTCGTTTTGGATGGATCAATTTAGTTGAAATAGACAGTTTTTGCATGAAAACTCATTCCTGGTGGAACTTCATAGCAAAGTACAAAGTTCGTTTTGGATGGATCAATTTAGTTGAAATAGACAGTTTTTTGCATGAAAACTCATTCCTGGTGGAACTTCATAGCAAAGTACAAAGTTCGTTTTGGATGGATCAATTTAGTTGAAATAGACAGTTTTTGCATGAAAACTCATTCTGGTGGAACTTCATAGCAAAGTACAAAGTTCGTTTTGGATGGACAAAGTTTAGTTGAAATAGATAATTTTTGCATGAAAACTCATTCCTGGTGGAACTTCATAGCAAAGTACAAAGTTCGTTTTGGATGGACAAAGTTAGTTGAAATAGACAGTTTTTGCATGAAAACTCATTCCTGGTGGAACTTCATAGCAAAGTACAAAGTTCGTTTTGGATGGACAAAGTTAGTTGAAATAGACAGTTTTTGCATGAAAACTCATTCCTGGTGGAACTTCATAGCAAAGTACAAAGTTCGTTTTGGATGGACAAAGTTAGTTGAAATAGACAGTTTTTGCATGAAAACTCATTCCTGGTGGAACTTCATAGCAAAGTACAAAGTTCGTTTTGGATGGATCAATTTAGTTGAAATAGACAGTTTTTGCATAAAAACTCATTCCTGGTGGAACTTCATAGCAAAGTACAAAGTTCGTTTTGGATGGATCAATTTAGTTGAAATAGACAGTTTTTGCATGAAAACTCATTCCTGGTGGAACTTCATAGCAAAGTACAAAGTTCGTTTTGGATGGACAAAGTTAGTTGAAATAGACAGTTTTTGCATGAAAACTCATTCCTGGTAGAACTTCATAGCAAAGTACAAAGTTCGTTTTGGATGGATCAATTTAGTTGAAATAGACAGTTTTTGCATGAAAACTCATTCCTGGTGGAACTTCATAGCAAAGTACAAAGTTCGTTTTGGATGGACGAATTAAGTTGAAATAGACAGTTTTTGCATAAAAACTCATTCCTGGTGGAACTTCATAGCAAAGTACAAAGTTCGTTTTGGATGGATCAATTTAGTTGAAATAGACAGTTTTTGCATGAAAACTCATTCCTGGTGGAACTTCATAGCAAAGTACAAAGTTCGTTTTGGATGGACAAAGTTAGTTGAAATAGACAGTTTTTGCATGAAAACTCATTCCTGGTGGAACTTCATAGCAAAGTACAAAGTTCGTTTTGGATTTACAAAGTTAGTTGAAATAGACAGTTTTTGCATGAAAACTCATTCCTGGTGGAACTTCATAGCAAAGTACAAAGTTCGTTTTGGATGGACAAAGTTAGTTGAAATAGACAGTTTTTGCATGAAAACTCATTCCTGGTGGAACTTCATAGCAAAGTACAAAGTTCGTTTTGGATGGATCAATTTAGTTGAAATAGACAGTTTTTGCATAAAAACTCATTCCTGGTGGAACTTCATAGCAAAGTACAAAGTTCGTTTTGGATGGATCAATTTAGTTGAAATAGACAGTTTTTGCATAAAAACTCATTCCTGGTGGAACTTCATAGCAAAGTACAAAGTTCGTTTTGGATGGATCAATTTAGTTGAAATAGACAGTTTTTGCATGAAAACTCATTCCTGGTGGAACTTCATAGCAAAGTACAAAGTTCGTTTTGGATGGACAAAGTTAGTTGAAATAGACAGTTCTTGCATGAAAACTCATTCCTGGTAGAACTTCATAGCAAAGTACAAAGTTCGTTTTGGATGGACAAAGTTAGTTGAAATAGACAGTTTTTGCATGAAAACTCATTCCTGGTGGAACTTCATAGCAAAGTACAAAGTTCGTTTTGGATGGACGAATTAAGTTGAAATAGACAGTTTTTGTATGAAAACTCATTCCTGGTGGAACTTCATAGCAAAGTACAAAGTTCGTTTTGGATGGACAAAGTTAGTTGAAATAGACAGTTCTTGCATGAAAACTCATTCCTGGTGGAACTTCATCGCAAAGTACAAAGTTCGTTTTGGATGGACGAATTAAGTTGAAATAGACAGTTTTTGTATGAAAACTCATTCCTGGTGGAACTTCATAGCAAAGTACAAAGTTCGTTTTGGATGGACAAAGTTAGTTGAAATAGACAGTTTTTGCATGAAAACTCATTCCTGGTGGAACTTCATAGCAAAGTACAAAGTTCGTTTTGGATGGACGAATTAAGTTGAAATAGACAGTTTTTGCATGAAAACTCATTCCTGGTAGAACTTCATAGCAAAGTACAAAGTTCGTTTTGGATGGACGAATTAAGTTGAAATAGACAGTTTTTGTATGAAAACTCATTCCTGGTGGAACTTCATAGCAAAGTACAAAGTTCGTATCGGATGGATCAATTTAGTTGAAATAGACAGTTCTTGCATGAAAACTCATTCCTGGTAGAACTTCATAGCAAAGTACAAAGTTCGTATCGGATGGACGAATTAAGTTGAAATAGACAGTTTTTGTATGAAAACTCATTCCTGGTGGAACTTCATAGCAAAGTACAAAGTTCGTTTTGGATGGACAAAGTTAGTTGAAATAGACAGTTTTTGCATGAAAACTCATTCCTGGTGGAACTTCATAGCAAAGTACAAAGTTCGTTTTGGATGGACGAATTAAGTTCCCAACAAACAATTCGATCTGGTTCGAGGCTCGAACAGGTCCGGTTCGAGCGTCGTTCGAGCCATTGTTCGAGCTCGCAAGGAAGACGCGTTCGAGCATTTTCGATGAAAATCGAGCGGGACGTTTTACGAAAGCGCCATCTATTGTGCATTGCAGTAAACAATATTTAGGACAAGATTAATAGATGCACAATATTTGTAAAAATAATATTAGTTTTATTATTTGATGCTACCTACAACATAAAAGTATCTTTAGCATTTGGTCTGCTATTATTAAATTATTCGCTGCTCCATATATTGTGGTATTCATCTCCGCTGTAGATATATGTGGTATTGTATCTTTTGAATCCGCTATCCGGTCATCCTTCTTTGAACCATAATGGCGCACAGCTGAAGAAAACAACAAAACCATCGTTGCGCGTTGTCTGGAAAAATATGTCCTTAATTAATGGGCAAGTTGTAACGAATGTTGATATCACTCACCGTATCCAGTGTTTGGCCGCGTCGCAATGTGCTTCCAACACATTCGTCATATAATTGTTAAGATGAAGATGAAGTTATAAGATGAAGAGCAGGTCGAATATTGCGGATCTTGTACACCAAACCAGTCGCACGGCTTCTTTTGGATTCCATTTTGCACCTAGCATGGGAAGATCCAAACAGAGCGCTGTTTTCAAAACAACAATGTTGGCACGAATATTGTACGACATGCACACGTTATTTACTTACCAGAGTATTCAGAAACACCACAGATTGAATATATTAACACCAATGAAAGATTGTTGCACAGATTTAACTAAAAGGATTACTTTAAGCAGAGGAGATGCTCTTTAATCACAGGACAGGCTTTGTTTACATTTCTATTTCATTCAATCTGTCAAAGCGGTAATCACCGCAGACAAAATGCAAACAAGCCATGGAAAAAGATGAAGAAGAGCAATAGATCGCACCAATTCGATTTTTTCGTGCGGGAGGAAATCAAAGACCCAAACCTTTGACGCACATTTAGCCAAGATTCGGAACCAATCTTGCTGATTTAGCCGCGCGCAGAACCAAACGACGCTTGATTCGACCAAAAAGGCTCGGACAACGCTTAAAAAATCGTCGAATTGTTTGTTGGGTTGAAATAGACAGTTTTTGTATGAAAACTCATTCCTGGTGGAACTTCATAGCAAAGTACAAAGTTCGTTTTGGATGGACAAAGTTAGTTGAAATAGACAGTTCTTGCATGAAAACTCATTCCTGGTGGAACTTCATAGCAAAGTACAAAGTTCGTTTTGGATGGACAAAGTTAGTTGAAATAGACAGTTTTTGCATGAAAACTCATTCCTGGTGGAACTTCATAGCAAAGTACAAAGTTCGTTTTGGATGGACAAAATTAGTTGAAATAGACAGTTTTTGCATGAAAACTCATTCCTGGTGGAACTTCATAGCAAAGTACAAAGTTCGTTTTGGATGGACGAATTAAGTTGAAATAGACAGTTTTTGCATGAAAACTCATTCCTGGTAGAACTTCATAGCAAAGTACAAAGTTCGTTTTGGATGGACAAAATTAGTTGAAATAGACAGTTTTTGCATGAAAACTCATTCCTGGTGGAACTTCATAGCAAAGTACAAAGTTCGTTTTGGATGGACGAATTAAGTTGAAATAGACAGTTTTTGCATGAAAACTCATTCCTGGTGGAACTTCATAGCAAAGTACAAAGTTCGTTTTGGATGGACAAAATTAGTTGAAATAGACAGTTTTTGCATAAAAACTCATTCCTGGTGGAACTTCATAGCAAAGTACAAAGTTCGAATCAGATGGATGAATTAAGTTGAAATAGACAGTTTTTGCATGAAAACTCATTCCTGGTGGAACTTCATAGCAAAGTACAAAGTTCGTTTTGGATGGACAAAGTTAGTTGAAATAGACAGTTTTTGCATGAAAACTCATTCCTGGTGGAACTTCATAGCAAAGTACAAAGTTCGTTTTGGATGGACGAATTAAGTTGAAATAGACAGTTTTTGTATGAAAACTCATTCCTGGTGGAACTTCATAGCAAAGTACAAAGTTCGAATCAGATGGACGAATTAAGTTGAAATAGACAGTTTTTGCATAAAAACTCATTCCTGGTGGAACTTCATAGCAAAGTACAAAGTTCGTTTTGGATGGATCAATTTAGTTGAAATAGACAGTTCTTGCATGAAAACTCATTCCTGGTAGAACTTCATAGCAAAGTACAAAGTTCGTTTTAGATGGACAAAGTTAGTTGAAATAGACAGTTTTTGCATGAAAACTCATTCCTGGTGGAACTTCATAGCAAAGTACAAAGTTCGTTTTGGATGGATCAATTTAGTTAAAATAGACATTTTTTGCATGAAAACTCATTCCTGGTGGAACTTCATAGCAAAGTACAAAGTTCGTTTTGGATGGACAGAGTTAGTTGAAATAGACAGTTCTTGCATGAAAACTCATTCCTGGTAGAACTTCATAGCAAAGTACAAAGTTCGTTTTGGATGGATCAATTTAGTTGAAATAGACAGTTTTTGCATGAAAACTCATTCCTGGTGGAACTTCATAGCAAAGTACAAAGTTCGTTTTGGATGGATCAATTTAGTTGAAATAGACAGTTTTTGCATGTAAACTCATTCCTGGTGGAACTTCATAGCAAAGTACAAAGTTCGTTTTGGATGGACGAATTAAGTTGAAATAGACAGTTTTTGCATAAAAACTCATTCCTGGTGGAACTTCATAGCAAAGTACAAAGTTCGTTTTGGATGGATCAATTTAGTTGAAATAGACAGTTTTTGCATGAAAACTCATTCCTGGTGGAACTTCATAGCAAAGTACAAAGTTCGTTTTGGATGGACAAAGTTAGTTGAAATAGACAGTTTTTGCATGAAAACTCATTCCTGGTGGAACTTCATAGCAAAGTACAAAGTTCGTTTTGGATTTACAAAGTTAGTTGAAATAGACAGTTTTTGCATGAAAACTCATTCCTGGTGGAACTTCATAGCAAAGTACAAAGTTCGTTTTGGATGGACAAAGTTAGTTGAAATAGACAGTTTTTGCATGAAAACTCATTCCTGGTGGAACTTCATAGCAAAGTACAAAGTTCGTTTTGGATGGATCAATTTAGTTGAAATAGACAGTTTTTGCATAAAAACTCATTCCTGGTGGAACTTCATAGCAAAGTACAAAGTTCGTTTTGGATGGATCAATTTAGTTGAAATAGACAGTTTTTGCATAAAAACTCATTCCTGGTGGAACTTCATAGCAAAGTACAAAGTTCGTTTTGGATGGATCAATTTAGTTGAAATAGACAGTTTTTGCATGAAAACTCATTCCTGGTGGAACTTCATAGCAAAGTACAAAGTTCGTTTTGGATGGACAAAGTTAGTTGAAATAGACAGTTCTTGCATGAAAACTCATTCCTGGTAGAACTTCATAGCAAAGTACAAAGTTCGTTTTGGATGGACAAAGTTAGTTGAAATAGACAGTTTTTGCATGAAAACTCATTCCTGGTGGAACTTCATAGCAAAGTACAAAGTTCGTTTTGGATGGACGAATTAAGTTGAAATAGACAGTTTTTGTATGAAAACTCATTCCTGGTGGAACTTCATAGCAAAGTACAAAGTTCGTTTTGGATGGACAAAGTTAGTTGAAATAGACAGTTCTTGCATGAAAACTCATTCCTGGTGGAACTTCATCGCAAAGTACAAAGTTCGTTTTGGATGGACGAATTAAGTTGAAATAGACAGTTTTTGTATGAAAACTCATTCCTGGTGGAACTTCATAGCAAAGTACAAAGTTCGTTTTGGATGGACAAAGTTAGTTGAAATAGACAGTTTTTGCATGAAAACTCATTCCTGGTGGAACTTCATAGCAAAGTACAAAGTTCGTTTTGGATGGACGAATTAAGTTGAAATAGACAGTTTTTGCATGAAAACTCATTCCTGGTAGAACTTCATAGCAAAGTACAAAGTTCGTTTTGGATGGACGAATTAAGTTGAAATAGACAGTTTTTGTATGAAAACTCATTCCTGGTGGAACTTCATAGCAAAGTACAAAGTTCGTATCGGATGGATCAATTTAGTTGAAATAGACAGTTCTTGCATGAAAACTCATTCCTGGTAGAACTTCATAGCAAAGTACAAAGTTCGTATCGGATGGACGAATTAAGTTGAAATAGACAGTTTTTGTATGAAAACTCATTCCTGGTGGAACTTCATAGCAAAGTACAAAGTTCGTTTTGGATGGACAAAGTTAGTTGAAATAGACAGTTTTTGCATGAAAACTCATTCCTGGTGGAACTTCATAGCAAAGTACAAAGTTCGTTTTGGATGGACGAATTAAGTTGAAATAGACAGTTTTTGTATGAAAACTCATTCCTGGTGGAACTTCATAGCAAAGTACAAAGTTCGTTTTGGATGGACAAATTTAGTTGAAATAGACAGTTTTTGCATGAAAACTCATTCCTGGTGGAACTTCATAGCAAAGTACAAAGTTCGTTTTGGATGGACGAATTAAGTTCCCAACAAACAATTCGATCTGGTTCGAGGCTCGAACAGGTCCGGTTCGAGCGTCGTTCGAGCCATTGTTCGAGCTCGCAAGGAAGACGCGTTCGAGCATTTTCGATGAAAATCGAGCGGGACGTTTTACGAAAGCGCCATCTATTGTGCATTGCAGTAAACAATATTTAGGACAAGATTAATAGATGCACAATATTTGTAAAAATAATATTAGTTTTATTATTTGATGCTACCTACAACATAAAAGTATCTTTAGCATTTGGTCTGCTATTATTAAATTATTCGCTGCTCCATATATTGTGGTATTCATCTCCGCTGTAGATATATGTGGTATTGTATCTTTTGAATCCGCTATCCGGTCATCCTTCTTTGAACCATAATGGCGCACAGCTGAAGAAAACAACAAAACCATCGTTGCGCGTTGTCTGGAAAAATATGTCCTTAATTAATGGGCAAGTTGTAACGAATGTTGATATCACTCACCGTATCCAGTGTTTGGCCGCGTCGCAATGTGCTTCCAACACATTCGTCATATAATTGTTAAGATGAAGATGAAGTTATAAGATGAAGAGCAGGTCGAATATTGCGGATCTTGTACACCAAACCAGTCGCACGGCTTCTTTTGGATTCCATTTTGCACCTAGCATGGGAAGATCCAAACAGAGCGCTGTTTTCAAAACAACAATGTTGGCACGAATATTGTACGACATGCACACGTTATTTACTTACCAGAGTATTCAGAAACACCACAGATTGAATATATTAACACCAATGAAAGATTGTTGCACAGATTTAACTAAAAGGATTACTTTAAGCAGAGGAGATGCTCTTTAATCACAGGACAGGCTTTGTTTACATTTCTATTTCATTCAATCTGTCAAAGCGGTAATCACCGCAGACAAAATGCAAACAAGCCATGGAAAAAGATGAAGAAGAGCAATAGATCGCACCAATTCGATTTTTTCGTGCGGGAGGAAATCAAAGACCCAAACCTTTGACGCACATTTAGCCAAGATTCGGAACCAATCTTGCTGATTTAGCCGCGCGCAGAACCAAACGACGCTTGATTCGACCAAAAAGGCTCGGACAACGCTTAAAAAATCGTCGAATTGTTTGTTGGGTTGAAATAGACAGTTTTTGTATGAAAACTCATTCCTGGTGGAACTTCATAGCAAAGTACAAAGTTCGTTTTGGATGGACAAAGTTAGTTGAAATAGACAGTTCTTGCATGAAAACTCATTCCTGGTGGAACTTCATAGCAAAGTACAAAGTTCGTTTTGGATGGACAAAGTTAGTTGAAATAGACAGTTTTTGCATGAAAACTCATTCCTGGTGGAACTTCATAGCAAAGTACAAAGTTCGTTTTGGATGGACAAAATTAGTTGAAATAGACAGTTTTTGCATGAAAACTCATTCCTGGTGGAACTTCATAGCAAAGTACAAAGTTCGTTTTGGATGGACGAATTAAGTTGAAATAGACAGTTTTTGCATGAAAACTCATTCCTGGTAGAACTTCATAGCAAAGTACAAAGTTCGTTTTGGATGGACAAAATTAGTTGAAATAGACAGTTTTTGCATGAAAACTCATTCCTGGTGGAACTTCATAGCAAAGTACAAAGTTCGTTTTGGATGGACGAATTAAGTTGAAATAGACAGTTTTTGCATGAAAACTCATTCCTGGTGGAACTTCATAGCAAAGTACAAAGTTCGTTTTGGATGGACAAAATTAGTTGAAATAGACAGTTTTTGCATAAAAACTCATTCCTGGTGGAACTTCATAGCAAAGTACAAAGTTCGAATCAGATGGATGAATTAAGTTGAAATAGACAGTTTTTGCATGAAAACTCATTCCTGGTGGAACTTCATAGCAAAGTACAAAGTTCGTTTTGGATGGACAAAGTTAGTTGAAATAGACAGTTTTTGCATGAAAACTCATTCCTGGTGGAACTTCATAGCAAAGTACAAAGTTCGTTTTGGATGGACGAATTAAGTTGAAATAGACAGTTTTTGTATGAAAACTCATTCCTGGTGGAACTTCATAGCAAAGTACAAAGTTCGAATCAGATGGACGAATTAAGTTGAAATAGACAGTTTTTGCATAAAAACTCATTCCTGGTGGAACTTCATAGCAAAGTACAAAGTTCGTTTTGGATGGATCAATTTAGTTGAAATAGACAGTTCTTGCATGAAAACTCATTCCTGGTAGAACTTCATAGCAAAGTACAAAGTTCGTTTTAGATGGACAAAGTTAGTTGAAATAGACAGTTTTTGCATGAAAACTCATTCCTGGTGGAACTTCATAGCAAAGTACAAAGTTCGTTTTGGATGGATCAATTTAGTTAAAATAGACATTTTTTGCATGAAAACTCATTCCTGGTGGAACTTCATAGCAAAGTACAAAGTTCGTTTTGGATGGACAAAGTTAGTTGAAATAGACAGTTCTTGCATGAAAACTCATTCCTGGTAGAACTTCATAGCAAAGTACAAAGTTCGTTTTGGATGGATCAATTTAGTTGAAATAGACAGTTTTTGCATGAAAACTCATTCCTGGTGGAACTTCATAGCAAAGTACAAAGTTCGTTTTGGATGGATCAATTTAGTTGAAATAGACAGTTTTTGCATGTAAACTCATTCCTGGTGGAACTTCATAGCAAAGTACAAAGTTCGTTTTGGATGGACAAAGTTAGTTGAAATAGACAGTTTTTGCATGAAAACTCATTCCTGGTGGAACTTCATAGCAAAGTACAAAGTTCGTTTTGGATGGACAAAGTTAGTTGAAATAGACAGTTTTTGCATGAAAACTCATTCCTGGTGGAACTTCATAGCAAAGTACAAAGTTCGTTTTGGATGGACAAAGTTAGTTGAAATAGACAGTTTTTGCATGAAAACTCATTCCTGGTGGAACTTCATAGCAAAGTACAAAGTTCGTTTTGGATGGATCAATTTAGTTGAAATAGACAGTTTTTGCATGAAAACTCATTCCTGGTGGAACTTCATAGCAAAGTACAAAGTTCGTTTTGGATGGATCAATTTAGTTGAAATAGACAGTTTTTGCATGAAAACTCATTCCTGGTGGAACTTCATAGCAAAGTACAAAGTTCGTTTTGGATGGACAAAGTTAGTTGAAATAGACAGTTTTTGCATGAAAACTCATTCCTGGTGGAACTTCATAGCAAAGTACAAAGTTCGTTTTGGATGGACAAAGTTAGTTGAAATAGACAGTTCTTGCATGAAAACTCATTCCTGGTAGAACTTCATAGCAAAGTACAAAGTTCGTTTGGGATGGATCAATTTAGTTGAAATAGACAGTTTTTGCATGAAAACTCATTCCTGGTGGAACTTCATAGCAAAGTACAAAGTTCGTTTTGGATGGATCAATTTAGTTGAAATAGACAGTTTTTGCATGTAAACTCATTCCTGGTGGAACTTCATAGCAAAGAACAAAGTTCGTATCGGATGCACCAATTTAGTTGAAATAGACAGTTTTTGCATGAAAACTCATTCCTGGTGGAACTTCATAGCAAAGTACAAAGTTCGTTTTGGATGGATCAATTTAGTTGAAATAGACAGTTTTTGCATGTAAACTCATTCCTGGTGGAACTTCATAGCAACGAACAAAGTTCGTATCGGATGGACGAATTAAGTTGAAATAGACAGTTTTTGCATGAAAACTCATTCCTGGTGGAACTTCATAGCAAAGTACAAAGTTCGTTTTGGATGGATCAATTTAGTTGAAATAGACAGTTTTTGCATGTAAACTCATTCCTGGTGGAACTTCATAGCAAAGTACAAAGTTCGTTTTGGATGGATCAATTTAGTTGAAATAGACAGTTTTTGCATGAAAACTCATTCCTGGTGGAACTTCATAGCAAAGTACAAAGTTCGTTTCGGATGGACAAAGTTAGTTGAAATAGAAAGTTCTTGCATGAAAACTCATTCCTGGTAGAACTTCATAGCAAAGTACAAAGTTCGTTTTGGATGGATCAATTTAGTTAAAATAGACAGTTTTTGCATGAAAACTCATTCCTGGTAGAACTTCATAGCAAAGTACAAAGTTCGTTTGGGATGGATCAATTTAGTTGAAATAGACAGTTTTTGCATGTAAACTCATTCCTGGTGGAACTTCATAGCAAAGTACAAAGTTCGTTTTGGATGGACAAAGTTAGTTGAAATAGACAGTTTTTGCATGTAAACTCATTCCTGGTGGAACTTCATAGCAAAGAACAAAGTTCGTATCGGATGCACCAATTTAGTTGAAATAGACAGTTTTTGCATGAAAACTCATTCCTGGTGGAACTTCATAGCAAAGTACAAAGTTCGTTTTGGATGGACAAAGTTAGTTGAAATAGACAGTTTTTGCATAAAAACTCATTCCTGGTGGAACTTCATAGCAAAGAACAAAGTTCGTATCGGATGCACCAATTTAGTTGAAATAGAAAGTTTTTGCATGAAAACTCATTCCTGGTAGAACTTCATAGCAAAGTACAAAGTTCGTTTGGGATGGATCAATTTAGTTGAAATAGACAGTTTTTGCATGAAAACTCATTCCTGGTAGAACTTCATAGCAAAGTACAAAGTTCGTATCGGATGGACGAATTAAGTTGAAATAGACAGTTTTTGCATGAAAACTCATTCCTGGTGGAACTTCATAGCAAAGAACAAAGTTCGTTTTGGATGGATCAATTTAGCTGAAATAGACAGTTTTTGCATGAAAACTCATTCCTGGTGGAACTTCATAGCAAAGTACAAAGTTCGTTTTGGATGGATCAATTTAGTTAAAATAGACAGTTTTTGCATGAAAACTCATTCCTGGTGGAACTTCATAGCAAAGTACAAAGTTCGTTTTGGATGGATCAATTTAGTTGAAATAGACAGTTCTTGCATGAAAACTCATTCCTGGTGGAACTTCATAGCAAAGTACAAAGTTCGTTTTGGATGGATCAATTTAGTTGAAATAGACAGTTTTTGCATGAAAACTCATTCCTGGTGGAACTTCATAGCAAAGAACAAAGTTCGTTTTGGATGGATCAATTTAGCTGAAATAGACAGTTTTTGCATGAAAACTCATTCCTGGTGGAACTTCATAGCAAAGTACAAAGTTCGTTTTGGATGGATCAATTTAGTTAAAATAGACAGTTTTTGCATGAAAACTCATTCCTGGTGGAACTTCATAGCAAAGTACAAAGTTCGTTTTGGATGGACAAAGTTAGTTGAAATAGACAGTTTTTGCATGAAAACTCATTCCTGGTGGAACTTCATAGCAAAGTACAAAGTTCGTTTTGGATGGATCAATTTAGTTGAAATAGACAGTTTTTGCATGAAAACTCATTCCTGGTGGAACTTCATAGCAAAGTACAAAGTTCGTTTTGGATGGATCAATTTAGTTGAAATAGACAGTTTTTGCATGAAAACTCATTCCTGGTGGAACTTCATAGCAAAGTACAAAGTTCGTTTTGGATGGATCAATTTAGTTGAAATAGACAGTTTTTGCATGAAAACTCATTCCTGGTGGAACTTCATAGCAAAGTACAAAGTTCGTTTTGGATGGATCAATTTAGTTGAAATAGACAGTTTTTGCATGAAAACTCATTCCTGGTGGAACTTCATAGCAAAGTACAAAGTTCGTTTTGGATGGACAAAGTTAGTTGAAATAGACAGTTTTTGCATGAAAACTCATTCCTGGTGGAACTTCATAGCAAAGTACAAAGTTCGTTTTGGATGGACAAAGTTAGTTGAAATAGACAGTTCCTGCATGAAAACTCATTCCTGGTAGAACTTCATAGCAAAGTACAAAGTTCGTTTTGGATGGATCAATTTAGTTGAAATAGACAGTTTTTGCATGAAAACTCATTCCTGGTGGAACTTCATAGCAAAGAACAAAGTTCGTTTTGGATGGATCAATTTAGTTGAAATAGACAGTTTTTGCATGAAAACTCATTCCTGGTGGAACTTCATAGCAAAGTACAAAGTTCGTTTTGGATGGACAAAGTTAGTTGAAATAGACAGTTCTTGCATGAAAACTCATTCCTGGTAGAACTTCATAGCAAAGTACAAAGTTCGTTTTGGATGGATCAATTTAGTTGAAATAGACAGTTCTTGCATGAAAACTCATTCCTGGTAGAACTTCATAGCAAAGTACAAAGTTCGTTTTGGATGGATCAATTTAGTTGAAATAGACAGTTTTTGCATGAAAACTCATTCCTGGTGGAACTTCATAGCAAAGTACAAAGTTCGTTTTGGATGGACAAAGTTAGTTGAAATAGACAGTTCTTGCATGAAAACTCATTCCTGGTAGAACTTCATAGCAAAGTACAAAGTTCGTTTTGGATGGATCAATTTAGTTGAAATAGACAGTTTTTGCATGAAAACTCATTCCTGGTGGAACTTCATAGCAAAGAACAAAGTTCGTTTTGGATGGATCAATTTAGTTGAAATAGACAGTTTTTGCATGAAAACTCATTCCTGGTGGAACTTCATAGCAAAGTACAAAGTTCGTTTTGGATGGACAAAGTTAGTTGAAATAGACAGTTCTTGCATGAAAACTCATTCCTGGTAGAACTTCATAGCAAAGTACAAAGTTCGTTTTGGATGGATCAATTTAGTTGAAATAGACAGTTTTTGCATGAAAACTCATTCCTGGTGGAACTTCATAGCAAAGAACAAAGTTCGTTTTGGATGGATCAATTTAGCTGAAATAGACAGTTTTTGCATGAAAACTCATTCCTGGTGGAACTTCATAGCAAAGTACAAAGTTCGTTTTGGATGGATCAATTTAGTTAAAATAGACAGTTTTTGCATGAAAACTCATTCCTGGTGGAACTTCATAGCAAAGTACAAAGTTCGTTTTGGATGGACAAAGTTAGTTGAAATAGACAGTTTTTGCATGAAAACTCATTCCTGGTGGAACTTCATAGCAAAGTACAAAGTTCGTTTTGGATGGATCAATTTAGTTGAAATAGACAGTTTTTGCATGAAAACTCATTCCTGGTGGAACTTCATAGCAAAGTACAAAGTTCGTTTTGGATGGATCAATTTAGTTGAAATAGACAGTTTTTGCATGAAAACTCATTCCTGGTGGAACTTCATAGCAAAGTACAAAGTTCGTTTTGGATGGATCAATTTAGTTGAAATAGACAGTTTTTGCATGAAAACTCATTCCTGGTGGAACTTCATAGCAAAGTACAAAGTTCGTTTTGGATGGATCAATTTAGTTTAAATAGACAGTTTTTGCATGAAAACTCATTCCTGGTGGAACTTCATAGCAAAGTACAAAGTTCGTTTTGGATGGACAAAGTTAGTTGAAATAGACAGTTTTTGCATGAAAACTCATTCCTGGTGGAACTTCATAGCAAAGTACAAAGTTCGTTTTGGATGGACAAAGTTAGTTGAAATAGACAGTTCCTGCATGAAAACTCATTCCTGGTAGAACTTCATAGCAAAGTACAAAGTTCGTTTTGGATGGATCAATTTAGTTGAAATAGACAGTTTTTGCATGAAAACTCATTCCTGGTGGAACTTCATAGCAAAGAACAAAGTTCGTTTTGGATGGATCAATTTAGTTGAAATAGACAGTTTTTGCATGAAAACTCATTCCTGGTGGAACTTCATAGCAAAGTACAAAGTTCGTTTTGGATGGACAAAGTTAGTTGAAATAGACAGTTCTTGCATGAAAACTCATTCCTGGTAGAACTTCATAGCAAAGTACAAAGTTCGTTTTGGATGGATCAATTTAGTTGAAATAGACAGTTCTTGCATGAAAACTCATTCCTGGTGGAACTTCATAGCAAAGTACAAAGTTCGTTTTGGATGGATCAATTTAGTTGAAATAGACAGTTTTTGCATGTAAACTCATTCCTGGTGGAACTTCATAGCAAAGAACAAAGTTCGTATCGGATGCACCAATTTAGTTGAAATAGACAGTTTTTGCATGAAAACTCATTCCTGGTGGAACTTCATAGCAAAGTACAAAGTTCGTTTTGGATGGATCAATTTAGTTGAAATAGACAGTTTTTGCATGTAAACTCATTCCTGGTGGAACTTCATAGCAACGAACAAAGTTCGTATCGGATGGACGAATTAAGTTGAAATAGACAGTTTTTGCATGAAAACTCATTCCTGGTGGAACTTCATAGCAAAGTACAAAGTTCGTTTTGGATGGATCAATTTAGTTGAAATAGACAGTTTTTGCATGTAAACTCATTCCTGGTGGAACTTCATAGCAAAGAACAAAGTTCGTATCGGATGCACCAATTTAGTTGAAATAGACAGTTTTTGCATGAAAACTCATTCCTGGTAGAACTTCATAGCAAAGTACAAAGTTCGTTTTGGATGGATCAATTTAGTTGAAATAGACAGTTTTTGCATGTAAACTCATTCCTGGTGGAACTTCATAGCAAAGAACAAAGTTCGTATCGGATGGACGAATTAAGTTGAAATAGACAGTTTTTGCATGAAAACTCATTCCTGGTGGAACTTCATAGCAAAGAACAAAGTTCGTTTTGGATGGATCAATTTAGTTGAAATAGACAGTTTTTGCATGAAAACTCATTCCTGGTGGAACTTCATAGCAAAGTACAAAGTTCGTTTTGGATGGACAAAGTTAGTTGAAATAGACAGTTCTTGCATGAAAACTCATTCCTGGTAGAACTTCATAGCAAAGTACAAAGTTCGTTTTGGATGGATCAATTTAGTTGAAATAGACAGTTTTTGCATGAAAACTCATTCCTGGTGGAACTTCATAGCAAAGTACAAAGTTCGTTTTGGATGGATCAATTTAGTTGAAATAGACAGTTCTTGCATGAAAACTCATTCCTGGTAGAACTTCATAGCAAAGTACAAAGTTCGTATCGGATGGACGAATTAAGTTGAAATAGACAGTTTTTGCATGAAAACTCATTCCTGGTGGAACTTCATAGCAAAGTACAAAGTTCGTTTTGGATGGATCAATTTAGTTGAAATAGACAGTTTTTGCATGAAAACTCATTCCTGGTGGAACTTCATAGCAAAGTACAAAGTTCGTTTTGGATGGACAAAGTTAGTTGAAATAGACAGTTTTTGCATGAAAACTCATTCCTGGTGGAACTTCATAGCAAAGTACAAAGTTCGTTTTGGATGGACAAAGTTAGTTGAAATAGACAGTTTTTGCATAAAAACTCATTCCTGGTGGAACTTCATAGCAAAGTACAAAGTTCGTTTTGGATGGACAAAGTTAGTTGAAATAGACAGTTTTTGCATAAAAACTCATTCCTGGTGGAACTTCATAGCAAAGTACAAAGTTCGTTTTGGATGGATCAATTTAGTTGAAATAGACAGTTTTTGCATGAAAACTCATTCCTGGTGGAACTTCATAGCAAAGTACAAAGTTCGTTTTGGATGGACAAAGTTAGTTGAAATAGACAGTTTTTGCATAAAAACTCATTCCTGGTGGAACTTCATAGCAAAGTACAAAGTTCTTTTTGGATGGATCAATTTAGTTGAAATAGACAGTTTTTGCATGAAAACTCATTCCTGGTGGAACTTCATAGCAAAGTACAAAGTTCGTTTTGGATGGACGAATTAAGTTGAAATAGACAGTTTTTGTATGAAAACTCATTCCTGGTGGAACTTCATAGCAAAGTACAAAGTTCGAATCAGATGGACAAAGTTAGTTGAAATAGACAGTTTTTGCATGTAAACTCATTCCTGGTGGAACTTCATAGCAAAGAACAAAGTTCGTATCGGATGCACCAATTTAGTTGAAATAGACAGTTTTTGCATGAAAACTCATTCCTGGTAGAACTTCATAGCAAAGTACAAAGTTCGTTTGGGATGGATCAATTTAGTTGAAATAGACAGTTTTTGCATGAAAACTCATTCCTGGTAGAACTTCATAGCAAAGTACAAAGTTCGTATCGGATGGACGAATTAAGTTGAAATAGACAGTTTTTGCATGAAAACTCATTCCTGGTGGAACTTCATAGCAAAGCACAAAGTTCGTTTTGGATGGATCAATTTAGTTAAAATAGACAGTTTTTGCATGAAAACTCATTCCTGGTGGAACTTCATAGCAAAGTACAAAGTTCGTTTCGGATGGACAAAGTTAGTTGAAATAGACAGTTCTTGCATGAAAACTCATTCCTGGTAGAACTTCATAGCAAAGTACAAAGTTCGTTTTGGATGGATCAATTTAGTTGAAATAGACAGTTTTTGCATGAAAACTCATTCCTGGTGGAACTTCATAGCAAAGTACAAAGTTCGTTTTGGATGGACAAAGTTAGTTGAAATAGACAGTTTTTGCATGAAAACTCATTCCTGGTGGAACTTCATAGCAAAGTACAAAGTTCGTTTTGGATGGACAAAGTTAGTTAAAATAGACAGTTCTTGCATGAAAACTCATTCCTGGTAGAACTTCATAGCAAAGTACAAAGTTCGTTTTGGATGGATCAATTTAGTTGAAATAGACAGTTTTTGCATGAAAACTCATTCCTGGTGGAACTTCATAGCAAAGAACAAAGTTCGTTTTGGATGGATCAATTTAGTTGAAATAGACAGTTTTTGCATGAAAACTCATTCCTGGTGGAACTTCATAGCAAAGTACAAAGTTCGTTTTGGATGGATCAATTTAGTTCAAATAGACAGTTTTTGCATGAAAACTCATTCCTGGTGGAACTTCATAGCAAAGTACAAAGTTCGTTTTGGATGGATCAATTAAGTTGAAATAGACAGTTTTTGCATGAAAACTCATTCCTGGTGGAACTTCATAGCAAAGAACAAAGTTCGTTTTGGATGGATCAATTTAGTTGAAATAGACAGTTTTTGCATGAAAACTCATTCCTGGTGGAACTTCATAGCAAAGTACAAAGTTCGTTTTGGATGGATCAATTTAGTTGAAATAGACAGTTTTTGCATGAAAACTCATTCCTGGTGGAACTTCATAGCAAAGTACAAAGTTCGTTTTGGATGGACAAAGTTAGTTAAAATAGACAGTTCTTGCATGAAAACTCATTCCTGGTGGAACTTCATAGCAAAGTACAAAGTTCGTTTTGGATGGATCAATTTAGTTGAAATAGACAGTTTTTGCATGAAAACTCATTCCTGGTGGAACTTCATAGCAAAGTACAAAGTTCGTATCGGATGGACGAATTAAGTTGAAATAGACAGTTTTTGCATGAAAACTCATTCCTGGTGGAACTTCATAGCAAAGAACAAAGTTCGTTTTGGATGGATCAATTTAGTTAAAATAGACAGTTTTTGCATGAAAACTCATTCCTGGTGGAACTTCATAGCAAAGTACAAAGTTCGTTTTGGATGGACAAAGTTAGTTGAAATAGACAGTTCCTGCATGAAAACTCATTCCTGGTGGAACTTCATAGCAAAGTACAAAGTTCGTTTTGGATGGATCAATTTAGTTGAAATAGACAGTTTTTGCATGAAAACTCATTCCCGGTGGAACTTCATAGCAAAGTACAAAGTTCGTATCGGATGGACGAATTAAGTTGAAATAGACAGTTTTTGCATGAAAACTCATTCCTGGTGGAACTTCATAGCAAAGTACAAAGTTCGTTTTGGATGGACAAAGTTAGTTAAAATAGACAGTTCTTGCATGAAAACTCATTCCTGGTAGAACTTCATAGCAAAGTACAAAGTTCGTTTTGGATGGATCAATTTAGTTGAAATAGACAGTTCTTGCATGAAAACTAATTCCTGGTAGAACTTCATAGCAAAGTACAAAGTTCGTATCGGATGGACGAATTAAGTTGAAATAGACAGTTTTTGCATGAAAACTCATTCCTGGTGGAACTTCATAGCAAAGTACAAAGTTCGTTTTGGATGGATCAATTTAGTTGAAATAGACAGTTTTTGCATGAAAACTCATTCCTGGTGGAACTTCATAGCAAAGAACAAAGTTCGTATCGGATGCACCAATTTAGTTGAAATAGACAGTTTTTGCATGAAAACTCATTCCTGGTGGAACTTCATAGCAAAGTACAAAGTTCGTTTTGGATGGACGAATTAAGTTGAAATAGACAGTTTTTGTATGAAAACTCATTCCTGGTGGAACTTCATAGCAAAGTACAAAGTTCGAATCAGATGAACAAAGTTAGTTGAAATAGACAGTTTTTGCATGAAAACTCATTCCTGGTGGAACTTCATAGCAAAGTACAAAGTTCGTATCGGATGGACGAATTAAGTTGAAATAGACAGTTTTTGCATGAAAACTCATTCCTGGTGGAACTTCATAGCAAAGTACAAAGTTCGTTTTGGATGGACAAAGTTAGTTAAAATAGACAGTTTTTGCATGAAAACTCATTCCTGGTGGAACTTCATAGCAAAGAACAAAGTTCGTTTTGGATGGATCAATTTAGTTGAAATAGACAGTTTTTGCATGTAAACTCATTCCTGGTGGAACTTCATAGCAAAGAACAAAGTTCGTATCGGATGGATCAATTTAGTTAAAATAGACAGTTCTTGCATGAAAACTCATTCCTGGTAGAACTTCATAGCAAAGTACAAAGTTCGTTTTGGATGGATCAATTTAGTTGAAATAGACAGTTCTTGCATGAAAACTAATTCCTGGTAGAACTTCATAGCAAAGTACAAAGTTCGTTTTGGATGGACAAAGTTAGTTAAAATACACAGTTTTTGCATGAAAACTCATTCCTGGTGGAACTTCATAGCAAAGTACAAAGTTCGTTTTGGATGGACAAAGTTAGTTGAAATAGACAGTTTTTGCATGAAAACTCATTCCTGGTGGAACTTCATAGCAAAGAACAAAGTTCGTTTTGGATGGATCAATTTAGTTGAAATAGACAGTTTTTGCATGTAAACTCATTCCTGGTGGAACTTCATAGCAAAGAACAAAGTTCGTATCGGATGGATCAATTTAGTTGAAATAGACAGTTTTTGCATGAAAACTCATTCCTGGTGGAACTTCATAGCAAAGTACAAAGTTCGTTTTGGATGGATCAATTTAGTTGAAATAGACAGTTTTTGCATGAAAACTCATTCCTGGTAGAACTTCATAGCAAAGTACAAAGTTCGTTTTGGATGGATCAATTTAGTTGAAATAGACAGTTTTTGCATGAAAACTCATTCCTGGTGGAACTTCATAGCAAAGTACAAAGTTCGTTTTGGATGGATCAATTAAGTTGAAATAGACAGTTTTTGCATGAAAACTCATTCCTGGTGGAACTTCATAGCAAAGTACAAAGTTCGTTTTGGATGGACAAAGTTAGTTGAAATAGACAGTTTTTGCATGAAAACTCATTCCTGGTGGAACTTCATAGCAAAGTACAAAGTTCGTTTTGGATGGACAAAGTTAGTTGAAATAGACAGTTTTTGCATGAAAACTCATTCCTGGTGGAACTTCATAGCAAAGTACAAAGTTCGTTTTGGATGGACAAAGTTAGTTGAAATAGACAGTTTTTGCATAAAAACTCATTCCTGGTGGAACTTCATAGCAAAGTACAAAGTTCGTTTTGGATGGATCAATTTAGTTGAAATAGACAGTTTTTGCATGAAAACTCATTCCTGGTGGAACTTCATAGCAAAGTACAAAGTTCGTTTTGGATGGACAAAGTTAGTTGAAATAGACAGTTTTTGCATAAAAACTCATTCCTGGTGGAACTTCATAGCAAAGTACAAAGTTCTTTTTGAATGGATCAATTTAGTTGAAATAGACAGTTTTTGCATGAAAACTCATTCCTGGTGGAACTTCATAGCAAAGTACAAAGTTCGTTTTGGATGGACAAAGTTAGTTGAAATAGACAGTTTTTGCATGAAAACTCATTCCTGGTGGAACTTCATAGCAAAGTACAAAGTTCGTTTTGGATGGACGAATTAAGTTGAAATAGACAGTTTTTGTATGAAAACTCATTCCTGGTGGAACTTCATAGCAAAGTACAAAGTTCGAATCAGATGGACGAATTAAGTTGAAATAGACAGTTTTTGCATGAAAACTCATTCCTGGTGGAACTTCATAGCAACGTACAAAGTTCGTTTTGGATGGATCAATTTAGTTGAAATAGACAGTTTTTGCATGAAAACTCATTCCTGGTGGAACTTCATAGCAAAGTACAAAGTTCGTTTTGGATGGATCAATTTAGTTGAAATAGACAGTTTTTGCATGAAAACTCATTCCTGGTGGAACTTCATAGCAAAGTACAAAGTTCGTTTTGGATGGACAAAGTTAGTTGAAATAGACAGTTTTTGCATGAAAACTCATTCCTGGTGGAACTTCATAGCAAAGTACAAAGTTCGTTTTGGATGGACGAATTAAGTTGAAATAGACAGTTTTTGTATGAAAACTCATTCCTTGTGGAACTTCATAGCAAAGTACAAAGTTCGAATCAGATGGACGAATTAAGTTGAAATAGACAGTTTTTGCATGAAAACTCATTCCTGGTGGAACTTCATAGCAAAGTACAAAGTTCGTTTTGGATGGACAAAGTAAGTTGAAATAGACAGTTTTTGCATAAAAACTCATTCCTGGTGGAACTTCATAGCAAAGTACAAAGTTCGTTTTGGATGGATCAATTTAGTTGAAATAGACAGTTTTTGCATGAAAACTCATTCCTGGTGGAACTTCATAGCAAAGTACAAAGTTCGTTTTGGATGGACAAAGTTAGTTGAAATAGACAGTTTTTGCATGAAAACTCATTCCTGGTGGAACTTCATAGCAAAGTACAAAGTTCGTTTTGGATGGACGAATTAAGTTGAAATAGACAGTTTTTGTATGAAAACTCATTCCTGGTGGAACTTCATAGCAAAGTACAAAGTTCGAATCAGATGAACAAAGTTAGTTGAAATAGACAGTTTTTGCATGAAAACTCATTCCTGGTGGAACTTCATAGCAAAGTACAAAGTTCGTTTTGGATGGATCAATTTAGTTGAAATAGACAGTTTTTGCATGAAAACTCATTCCTGGTGGAACTTCATAGCAAAGTACAAAGTTCGTTTTGGATGGATCAATTTAGTTGAAATAGACAGTTTTTGCATGAAAACTCATTCCTGGTGGAACTTCATAGCAAAGTACAAAGTTCGTTTTGGATGGACAAAGTTAGTTGAAATAGACAGTTTTTGCATAAAAACTCATTCCTGGTGGAACTTCATAGCAAAGTACAAAGTTCGTTTTGGATGGATCAATTTAGTTGAAATAGACAGTTTTTGCATGAAAACTCATTCCTGGTGGAACTTCATAGCAAAGTACAAAGTTCGTTTTGGATGGACGAATTAAGTTGAAATAGACAGTTTTTGTATGAAAACTCATTCCTGGTGGAACTTCATAGCAAAGTACAAAGTTCGAATCAGATGGACGAATTAAGTTGAAATAGACAGTTTTTGCATGAAAACTCATTCCTGGTGGAACTTCATAGCAAAGTACAAAGTTCGTTTTAGATGGACAAAGTTAGTTGAAATAGACAGTTTTTGCATGAAAACTCATTCCTGGTGGAACTTCATAGCAAAGTACAAAGTTCGTTTTGGATGGACGAATTAAGTTGAAATAGACAGTTTTTGTATGAAAACTCATTCCTGGTGGAACTTCATCGCAAAGTACAAAGTTCGAATCAGATGGACGAATTAAGTTGAAATAGACAGTTTTTGCATGAAAACTCATTCCTGGTGGAACTTCATAGCAAAGTACAAAGTTCGTTTTGGATGGACGAATTAAGTTGAAATAGACAGTTTTTGTATGAAAACTCATTCCTGGTGGAACTTCATAGCAAAGTACAAAGTTCGAATCAGATGGACGAATTAAGTTGAAATAGACAGTTTTTGCATGAAAACTCATTCCTGGTAGAACTTCATAGCAAAGTACAAAGTTCGTTTTGGATGGACAAAGTTAGTTGAAATAGACAGTTTTTGCATGAAAACTCATTCCTGGTGGAACTTCATAGCAAAGTACAAAGTTCGTTTTGGATGGATCAATTTAGTTGAAATAGACAGTTTTTGCATGAAAACTCATTCCTGGTGGAACTTCATAGCAAAGTACAAAGTTCGTTTTGGATGGATCAATTTAGTTGAAATAGACAGTTTTTGCATGAAAACTCATTCCTGGTGGAACTTCATAGCAAAGTACAAAGTTCGTTTTGGATGGACAAAGTTAGTTGAAATAGACAGTTTTTGCATGAAAACTCATTCCTGGTGGAACTTCATAGCAAAGTACAAAGTTCGTTTTGGATGGACAAAGTTAGTTGAAAAAGACAGTTTTTGCATAAAAACTCATTCCTGGTGGAACTTCATAGCAAAGTACAAAGTTCGTTTTGGATGGACAAAGTTAGTTGAAAAAGACAGTTTTTGCATGAAAACTCATTCCTGGTGGAACTTCATAGCAAAGTACAAAGTTCGTTTTGGATGGATCAATTTAGTTGAAATAGACAGTTTTTGCATGAAAACTCATTCCTGGTGGAACTTCATAACAAAGTACAAAGTTCGTTTTGGATGGACAAAGTTAGTTGGAATAGACAGTTTTTGCATGAAAACTCATTCCTGGTGGAACTTCATAGCAAAGTACAAAGTTCGTTTTGGATGGACAAAGTTAGTTAAAATAGACAGTTTTTGCATGAAAACTCATTCCTGGTGGAACTTCATAGCAAAGTACAAAGTTCGTTTTGGATGGATCAATTTAGTTGAAATAGACAGTTTTTGCATGAAAACTCATTCCTGGTGGAACTTCATAGCAAAGTACAAAGTTCGTTTTGGATGGACAAAGTTAGTTGAAATAGACAGTTTTTGCATGAAAACTCACTCCTGGTGGAACTTCATAGCAAAGTACAAAGTTCGTTTTGGATGGATCAATTTAGTTGAAATAGACAGTTTTTGCATGAAAACTCATTCCTGGTGGAACTTCATAGCAAAGTACAAAGTTCGTTTTGGATGGACAAAGTTAGTTGAAATAGACAGTTTTTGCATGAAAACTCATTCCTGGTGGAACTTCATAGCAAAGTACAAAGTTCGTTTTGGATGGATCAATTTAGTTGAAATAGACAGTTTTTGCATGAAAACTCATTCCTGGTGGAACTTCATAGCAAAGTACAAAGTTTGAATCAGATGGACGAATTAAGTTGAAATAGACAGTTTTTGTATGAAAACTCATTCCTGGTGGAACTTCATAGCAAAGTAAAAAGTTCGTTTTGGATGGACAAAGTTAGTTGAAATAGACAGTTTTTGCATGAAAACTCATTCCTGGTGGAACTTCATAGCAAAGTAAAAAGTTCGTTTTGGATGGATCAATTTAGTTGAAATAGACAGTTTTTGCATGAAAACTCATTCCTGGTGGAACTTCATAGCAAAGTACAAAGTTCGTTTTGGATGGACAAAGTTAGTTGAAATAGACAGTTTTTGCATGAAAACTCATTCCTGGTGGAACTTCATAGCAAAGTACAAAGTTCGTTTTGGATGGACGAATTAAGTTGAAATAGACAGTTTTTGTATGAAAACTCATTCCTGGTGGAACTTCATAGCAAAGTACAAAGTTCGAATCAGATGGACGAATTAAGTTGAAATAGACAGTTTTTGCATGAAAACTCATTCCTGGTGGAACTTCATAGCAAAGTACAAAGTTCGTTTTGGATGGACAAAGTTAGTTGAAATAGACAGTTTTTGCATAAAAACTCATTCCTGGTGGAACTTCATAGCAAAGTACAAAGTTCGTTTTGGATGGATCAATTTAGTTGAAATAGACAGTTTTTGCATGAAAACTCATTCCTGGTGGAACTTCATAGCAAAGTACAAAGTTCGTTTTGGATGGACAAAGTTAGTTGAAATAGACAGTTTTTGCATAAAAACTCATTCCTGGTGGAACTTCATAGCAAAGTACAAAGTTCGTTTTGGATGGATCAATTTAGTTGAAATAGACAGTTTTTGCATGAAAACTCATTCCTGGTGGAACTTCATAGCAAAGTACAAAGTTCGTTTTGGATGGATCAATTTAGTTGAAATAGACAGTTTTTGCATGAAAACTCATTCCTGGTGGAACTTCATAGCAAAGTACAAAGTTCGTTTTGGATGGATCAATTTAGTTGAAATAGACAGTTTTTGCATGAAAACTCATTCCTGGTGGAACTTCATAGCAAAGTACAAAGTTCGTTTTGGATGGATCAATTTAGTTGAAATAGACAGTTTTTGCATGAAAACTCATTCCTGGTGGAACTTCATAGCAAAGTACAAAGTTCGTTTTGGATGGACAAAGTTAGTTGAAATAGACAGTTTTTGCATAAAAACTCATTCCTGGTGGAACTTCATAGCAAAGTACAAAGTTCGTTTTGGATGGACAAAGTTAGTTGAAATAGACAGTTTTTGCATGAAAACTCATTCCTGGTGGAACTTCATAGCAAAGTAAAAAGTTCGTTTTGGATGGATCAATTTAGTTGAAATAGACAGTTTTTGCATGAAAACTCATTCCTGGTGGAACTTCATAGCAAAGTACAAAGTTCGTTTTGGATGGATCAATTTAGCTGAAATAGACAGTTTTTGCATGAAAACTCATTCCTGGTGGAACTTCATAGCAAAGTACAAAGTTCGTTTTGGATGGATCAATTTAGTTGAAATAGACAGTTTTTGTATGAAAACTCATTCCTGGTGGAACTTCATAGCAAAGTACAAAGTTCGTTTTGGATGGACGAATTAAGTTGAAATAGACAGTTTTTGTATGAAAACTCATTCCTGGTGGAACTTCATAGCAAAGTACAAAGTTCGAATCAGATGGACGAATTAAGTTGAAATAGACAGTTTTTGCATGAAAACTCATTCCTGGTGGAACTTCATAGCAAAGTACAAAGTTCGTTTTGGATGGATCAATTTAGTTGAAATAGACAGTTTTTGCATGAAAACTCATTCCTGGTGGAACTTCATAGCAAAGTACAAAGTTCGTTTTGGATGGACAAAGTTAGTTGAAATAGACAGTTTTTGCATAAAAACTCATTCCTGGTGGAACTTCATAGCAAAGTACAAAGTTCGTTTTGGATGGACAAAGTTAGTTGAAATAGACAGTTTTTGCATAAAAACTCATTCCTGGTGGAACTTCATAGCAAAGTAAAAAGTTCGTTTTGGATGGATCAATTTAGTTGAAATAGACAGTTTTTGCATGAAAACTCATTCCTGGTGGAACTTCATAGCAAAGTACAAAGTTCGTTTTGGATGGATCAATTTAGTTGAAATAGACAGTTTTTGCATGAAAACTCATTCCTGGTGGAACTTCATAGCAAAGTACAAAGTTCGTTTTGGATGGATCAATTTAGTTGAAATAGACAGTTTTTGCATGAAAACTCATTCCTGGTGGAACTTCATAGCAAAGTACAAAGTTCGTTTTGGATGGATCAATTTAGTTGAAATAGACAGTTTTTGCATGAAAACTCATTCCTGGTGGAACTTCATAGCAAAGTACAAAGTTCGTTTTGGATGGATCAATTTAGTTGAAATAGACAGTTTTTGCATGAAAACTCATTCCTGGTGGAACTTCATAGCAAAGTACAAAGTTCGTTTTGGATGGATCAATTTAGTTGAAATAGACAGTTTTTCCATGAAAACTCATTCCTGGTGGAACTTCATAGCAAAGTACAAAGTTCGTTTTGGATGGACAAAGTTAGTTGAAATAGACAGTTTTTGCATAAAAACTCATTCCTGGTGGAACTTCATAGCAAAGTACAAAGTTCGTTTTGGATGGATCAATTTAGTTGAAATAGACAGTTTTTCCATGAAAACTCATTCCTGGTGGAACTTCATAGCAAAGTACAAAGTTCGTTTTGGATGGACAAAGTTAGTTGAAATAGACAGTTTTTGCATAAAAACTCATTCCTGGTGGAACTTCATAGCAAAGTACAAAGTTCGTTTTGGATGGATCAATTTAGTTGAAATAGACAGTTTTTGCATGAAAACTCATTCCTGGTGGAACTTCATAGCAAAGTACAAAGTTCGTTTTGGATGGACAAAGTTAGTTGAAATAGACAGTTTTTGCATAAAAACTCATTCCTGGTGGAACTTCATAGCAAAGTACAAAGTTCGTTTTGGATGGATCAATTTAGTTGAAATAGACAGTTTTTGCATGAAAACTCATTCCTGGTGGAACTTCATAGCAAAGTACAAAGTTCGAATCAGATGGACGAATTAAGTTGAAATAGACAGTTTTTGCATGAAAACTCATTCCTGGTGGAACTTCATAGCAAAGTACAAAGTTCGAATCAGATGGACGAATTAAGTTGAAATAGACAGTTTTTGCATGAAAACTCATTCCTGGTGGAACTTCATAGCAAAGTACAAAGTTCGTTTTGGATGGATCAATTTAGTTGAAATAGACAGTTTTTGCATGAAAACTCATTCCTGGTGGAACTTCATAGCAAAGTACAAAGTTCGTTTTGGATGGACAAAGTTAGTTGAAATAGACAGTTTTTGCATGAAAACTCATTCCTGGTGGAACTTCATAGCAAAGTACAAAGTTCGTTTTGGATGGATCAATTTAGTTGAAATAGACAGTTTTTGCATGAAAACTCATTCCTGGTGGAACTTCATAGCAAAGTACAAAGTTCGAATCAGATGGACGAATTAAGTTGAAATAGACAGTTTTTGCATGAAAACTCATTCCTGGTGGAACTTCATAGCAAAGTACAAAGTTCGAATCAGATGGACGAATTAAGTTGAAATAGACAGTTTTTGCATGAAAACTCATTCCTGGTGGAACTTCATAGCAAAGTACAAAGTTCGTTTTGGATGGATCAATTTAGTTGAAATAGACAGTTTTTGCATGAAAACTCATTCCTGGTGGAACTTCATAGCAAAGTACAAAGTTCGTTTTGGATGGATCAATTTAGTTGAAATAGACAGTTTTTGCATGAAAACTCATTCCTGGTGGAACTTCATAGCAAAGTACAAAGTTCGTTTTGGATGGATCAATTTAGTTGAAATAGACAGTTTTTCCATGAAAACTCATTCCTGGTGGAACTTCATAGCAAAGTACAAAGTTCGTTTTGGATGGACAAAGTTAGTTGAAATAGACAGTTTTTGCATAAAAACTCATTCCTGGTGGAACTTCATAGCAAAGTACAAAGTTCGTTTTGGATGGATCAATTTAGTTGAAATAGACAGTTTTTGCATGAAAACTCATTCCTGGTGGAACTTCATAGCAAAGTACAAAGTTCGTTTTGGATGGACAAAGTTAGTTGAAATAGACAGTTTTTGCATAAAAACTCATTCCTGGTGGAACTTCATAGCAAAGTACAAAGTTCGTTTTGGATGGATCAATTTAGTTGAAATAGACAGTTTTTGCATGAAAACTCATTCCTGGTGGAACTTCATAGCAAAGTACAAAGTTCGTTTTGGATGGACAAAGTTAGTTGAAATAGACAGTTTTTGCATGAAAACTCATTCCTGGTGGAACTTCATAGCAAAGTACAAAGTTCGTTTTGGATGGACGAATTAAGTTGAAATAGACAGTTTTTGCATGAAAACTCATTCCTGGTGGAACTTCATAGCAAAGTACAAAGTTCGAATCAGATGGACAAAGTTAGTTGAAATAGACAGTTTTTGCATGAAAACTCATTCCTGGTGGAACTTCATAGCAAAGTACAAAGTTCGTTTTGGATGGACAAAGTTAGTTGAAATAGACAGTTTTTGCATGAAAACTCATTCCTGGTGGAACTTCATAGCAAAGTACAAAGTTCGTTTTGGATGGACGAATTAAGTTGAAATAGACAGTTTTTGTATGAAAACTCATTCCTGGTGGAACTTCATAGCAAAGTACAAAGTTCGAATCAGATGGACAAAGTTAGTTGAAATAGACAGTTTTTGCATGAAAACTCATTCCTGGTGGAACTTCATAGCAAAGTACAAAGTTCGTTTTGGATGGACAAAGTTAGTTGAAATAGACAGTTTTTGCATGAAAACTCATTCCTGGTGGAACTTCATAGCAAAGTACAAAGTTCGTTTTGGATGGATCAATTTAGTTGAAATAGACAGTTTTTGCATGAAAACTCATTCCTGGTGGAACTTCATAGCAAAGTACAAAGTTCGTTTTGGATGGACAAAGTTAGTTGAAATAGACAGTTTTTGCATGAAAACTCATTCCTGGTGGAACTTCATAGCAAAGTACAAAGTTCGTTTTGGATGGATCAATTTAGTTGAAATAGACAGTTTTTGCATGAAAACTCATTCCTGGTGGAACTTCATAGCAAAGTACAAAGTTCGTTTTGGATGGATCAATTTAGTTGAAATAGATAGTTTTTGCATGAAAACTCATTCCTGGTGGAACTTCATAGCAAAGTACAAAGTTCGTTTTGGATGGACAAAGTTAGTTGAAATAGACAGTTTTTGCATAAAAACTCATTCCTGGTGGAACTTCATAGCAAAGTACAAAGTTCGTTTTGGATGGACGAATTAAGTTGAAATAGACAGTTTTTGTATGAAAACTCATTCCTGGTGGAACTTCATAGCAAAGTACAAAGTTCGAATCAGATGGACGAATTAAGTTGAAATAGACAGTTTTTGCATGAAAACTCATTCCTGGTGGAACTTCATAGCAAAGTACAAAGTTCGTTTTGGATGGATCAATTTAGTTGAAATAGACAGTTTTTGCATGAAAACTCATTCCTGGTGGAACTTCATAGCAAAGTACAAAGTTCGTTTTGGATGGACGAATTAAGTTGAAATAGACAGTTTTTGTATGAAAACTCATTCCTGGTGGAACTTCATAGCAAAGTACAAAGTTCGTTTTAGATGGACAAAGTTAGTTGAAATAGACAGTTTTTGCATGAAAACTCATTCCTGGTGGAACTTCATAGCAAAGTACAAAGTTCGTTTTGGATGGATCAATTTAGTTGAAATAGACAGTTTTTGCATGAAAACTCATTCCTGGTGGAACTTCATAGCAAAGTACAAAGTTCGTTTTGGATGGATCAATTTAGTTGAAATAGACAGTTTTTGCATGAAAACTCATTCCTGGTGGAACTTCATAGCAAAGTACAAAGTTCGTTTTGGATGGACAAAGTTAGTTGAAATAGACAGTTTTTGCATAAAAACTCATTCCTGGTGGAACTTCATAGCAAAGTACAAAGTTCGTTTTGGATGGACGAATTAAGTTGAAATAGACAGTTTTTGCATAAAAACTCATTCCTGGTGGAACTTCATAGCAAAGTACAAAGTTCGTTTTGGATGGATCAATTTAGTTCAAATAGACAGTTTTTGCATGAAAACTCATTCCTGGTGGAACTTCATAGCAAAGTACAAAGTTCGTTTTGGATGGATCAATTTAGTTGAAATAGACAGTTTTTGCATGAAAACTCATTCCTGGTGGAACTTCATAGCAAAGTACAAAGTTCGTTTTGGATGGATCAATTTAGTTGAAATAGACAGTTTTTGCATGAAAACTCATTCCTGGTGGAACTTCATAGCAAAGTACAAAGTTCGTTTTGGATGGACGAATTAAGTTGAAATAGACAGTTTTTGTATGAAAACTCATTCCTGGTGGAACTTCATAGCAAAGTACAAAGTTCGTTTTGGATGGATCAATTTAGTTGAAATAGACAGTTTTTGCATGAAAACTCATTCCTGGTGGAACTTCATAGCAAAGTACAAAGTTCGTTTTGGATGGACAAAGTTAGTTGAAATAGACAGTTTTTGCATGAAAACTCATTCCTGGTGGAACTTCATAGCAAAGTACAAAGTTCGTTTTGGATGGATCAATTTAGTTGAAATAGACAGTTTTTGCATGAAAACTCATTCCTGGTGGAACTTCATAGCAAAGTACAAAGTTCGTTTTGGATGGACAAAGTTAGTTGAAATAGACAGTTTTTGCATAAAAACTCATTCCTGGTGGAATTTCATAGCAAAGTACAAAGTTCGTTTTGGATGGATCAATTTAGTTGAAATAGACAGTTTTTGCATGAAAACTCATTCCTGGTGGAACTTCATAGCAAAGTACAAAGTTCGTTTTGGATGGACAAAGTTAGTTGAAATAGACAGTTTTTGCATGAAAACTCATTCCTGGTGGAACTTCATAGCAAAGTACAAAGTTCGTTTTGGATGGACGATTTAAGTTGAAATAGACAGTTTTTGTATGAAAACTCATTCCTGGTGGAACTTCATAGCAAAGTACAAAGTTCGAATCAGATGGACAAAGTTAGTTGAAATAGACAGTTTTTGCATGAAAACTCATTCCTGGTGGAACTTCATAGCAAAGTACAAAGTTCGTTTTGGATGGACAAAGTTAGTTGAAATAGACAGTTTTTGCATGAAAACTCATTCCTGGTGGAACTTCATAGCAAAGTACAAAGTTCGTTTTGGATGGATCAATTTAGTTGAAATAGACAGTTTTTGCATGAAAACTCATTCCTGGTGGAACTTCATAGCAAAGTACAAAGTTCGTTTTGGATGGACGAATTAAGTTGAAATAGACAGTTTTTGCATGAAAACTCATTCCTGGTGGAACTTCATAGCAAAGTACAAAGTTCGTTGTGGATGGACGAATTAAGTTGAAATAGACAGTTTTTGTATGAAAACTCATTCCTGGTGGAACTTCATAGCAAAGTACAAAGTTCGAATCAGATGGACGAATTAAGTTGAAATAGACAGTTTTTGCATGAAAACTCATTCCTGGTGGAACTTCATAGCAAAGTACAAAGTTCGTTTTGGATGGACAAAGTTAGTTGAAATAGACAGTTTTTGTATGAAAACTCATTCCTGGTGGAACTTCATAGCAAAGTACAAAGTTCGTTTTGGATGGATCAATTTAGTTGAAATAGACAGTTTTTGCATGAAAACTCATTCCTGGTGGAACTTCATAGCAAAGTACAAAGTTCGTTTTGGATGGATCAATTTAGTTGAAATAGACAGTTTTTGCATGAAAACTCATTCCTGGTGGAACTTCATAGCAAAGTACAAAGTTCGTTTTGGATGGACAAAGTTAGTTGAAATAGACAGTTTTTGCATAAAAACTCATTCCTGGTGGAACTTCATAGCAAAGTACAAAGTTCGTTTTGGATGGATCAATTTAGTTGAAATAGACAGTTTTTGCATGAAAACTCATTCCTGGTGGAACTTCATAGCAAAGTACAAAGTTCGAATCAGATGGACGAATTAAGTTGAAATAGACAGTTTTTGTATGAAAACTCATTCCTGGTGGAACTTCATAGCAAAGTACAAAGTTCGAATCAGATGGACGAATTAAGTTGAAATAGACAGTTTTTGCATGAAAACTCATTCCTGGTAGAACTTCATAGCAAAGTACAAAGTTCGTTTTAGATGGACAAAGTTAGATGAAATAGACAGTTTTTGCATGAAAACTCATTCCTGGTGGAACTTCATAGCAAAGTACAAAGTTCGTTTTGGATGGATCAATTTAGTTGAAATAGACAGTTTTTGCATGAAAACTCATTCCTGGTGGAACTTCATAGCAAAGTACAAAGTTCGTTTTGGATGGATCAATTTAGTTGAAATAGACAGTTTTTGCATGAAAACTCATTCCTGGTGGAACTTCATAGCAAAGTACAAAGTTCGTTTTGGATGGACAAAGTTAGTTGAAATAGACAGTTTTTGCATAAAAACTCATTCCTGCTGGAACTTCATAGCAAAGTACAAAGTTCGTTTTGGATGGACAAAGTTAGTTGAAATAGACAGTTTTTGCATAAAAACTCATTCCTGGTGGAACTTCATAGCAAAGTACAAAGTTCGTTTTGGATGGACAAAGTTAGTTGAAATAGACAGTTTTTGCATAAAAACTCATTCCTGGTGGAATTTCATAGCAAAGTACAAAGTTCGTTTTGGATGGACGAATTAAGTTGAAATAGACAGTTTTTGCATGAAAACTCATTCCTGGTGGAACTTCATAGCAAAGTACAAAGTTCGTTTTGGATGGACAAAGTTAGTTGAAATAGACAGTTTTTGCATGAAAACTCATTCCTGGTGGAACTTCATAGCAAAGTACAAAGTTCGTTTTGGATGGACGATTTAAGTTGAAATAGACAGTTTTTGTATGAAAAACTCATTCCTGGTGGAACTTCATAGCAAAGTACAAAGTTCGAATCAGATGGACAAAGTTAGTTGAAATAGACAGTTTTTGCATGAAAACTCATTCCTGGTGGAACTTCATAGCAAAGTACAAAGTTCGTTTTGGATGGACAAAGTTAGTTGAAATAGACAGTTTTTGCATGAAAACTCATTCCTGGTGGAACTTCATAGCAAAGTACAAAGTTCGTTTTGGATGGATCAATTTAGTTGAAATAGACAGTTTTTGCATGAAAACTCATTCCTGGTGGAACTTCATAGCAAAGTACAAAGTTCGTTTTGGATGGACAAAGTTAGTTGAAATAGACAGTTTTTGCATGAAAACTCATTCCTGGTGGAACTTCATAGCAAAGTACAAAGTTCGTTGTGGATGGACGAATTAAGTTGAAATAGACAGTTTTTGTATGAAAACTCATTCCTGGTGGAACTTCATAGCAAAGTACAAAGTTCGAATCAGATGGACGAATTAAGTTGAAATAGACAGTTTTTGCATGAAAACTCATTCCTGGTGGAACTTCATAGCAAAGTACAAAGTTCGTTTTGGATGGACAAAGTTAGTTGAAATAGACAGTTTTTGTATGAAAACTCATTCCTGGTGGAACTTCATAGCAAAGTACAAAGTTCGTTTTGGATGGATCAATTTAGTTGAAATAGACAGTTTTTGCATGAAAACTCATTCCTGGTGGAACTTCATAGCAAAGTACAAAGTTCGTTTTGGATGGATCAATTTAGTTGAAATAGACAGTTTTTGCATGAAAACTCATTCCTGGTGGAACTTCATAGCAAAGTACAAAGTTCGAATCAGATGGACGAATTAAGTTGAAATAGACAGTTTTTGTATGAAAACTCATTCCTGGTGGAACTTCATAGCAAAGTACAAAGTTCGAATCAGATGGACGAATTAAGTTGAAATAGACAGTTTTTGCATGAAAACTCATTCCTGGTAGAACTTCATAGCAAAGTACAAAGTTCGTTTTAGATGGACAAAGTTAGTTGAAATAGACAGTTTTTGCATGAAAACTCATTCCTGGTGGAACTTCATAGCAAAGTACAAAGTTCGTTTTGGATGGATCAATTTAGTTGAAATAGACAGTTTTTGCATGAAAACTCATTCCTGGTGGAACTTCATAGCAAAGTACAAAGTTCGTTTTGGATGGATCAATTTAGTTGAAATAGACAGTTTTTGCATGAAAACTCATTCCTGGTGGAACTTCATAGCAAAGTACAAAGTTCGTTTTGGATGGACAAAGTTAGTTGAAATAGACAGTTTTTGCATAAAAACTCATTCCTGGTGGAACTTCATAGCAAAGTACAAAGTTCGTTTTGGATGGACAAAGTTAGTTGAAATAGACAGTTTTTGCATAAAAACTCATTCCTGGTGGAACTTCATAGCAAAGTACAAAGTTCGTTTTGGATGGATCAATTTAGTTGAAATAGACAGTTTTTGCATGAAAACTCATTCCTGGTGGAACTTCATAGCAAAGTACAAAGTTCGTTTTGGATGGACGATTTAAGTTGAAATAGACAGTTTTTGTATGAAAACTCATTCCTGGTGGAACTTCATAGCAAAGTACAAAGTTCGAATCAGATGGACGAATTAAGTTGAAATAGACAGTTTTTGCATGAAAACTCATTCCTGGTGGAACTTCATAGCAAAGTACAAAGTTCGTTTTGGATGGACAAAGTTAGTTGAAATAAACAATTTTTGTATGAAAACTCATTCCTGGTGGAACTTCATAGCAAAGTACAAAGTTCGTTTTGGATGGATCAATTTAGTTGAAATAGACAGTTTTTGCATAAAAACTCATTCCTGGTGGAACTTCATAGCAAAGTACAAAGTTCGAATCAGATGGACGAATTAAGTTGAAATAGACAGTTTTTGTATGAAAACTCATTCCTGGTGGAACTTCATAGCAAAGTACAAAGTTCGTTTTGGATGGATCAATTTAGTTGAAATAGACAGTTTTTGCATGAAAACTCATTCCTGGTGGAACTTCATAGCAAAGTACAAAGTTCGTTTTGGATGGATCAATTTAGTTGAAATAGACAGTTTTTGCATGAAAACTCATTCCTGGTGGAACTTCATAGCAAAGTACAAAGTTCGTTTTGGATGGACAAAGTTAGTTGAAATAGACAGTTTTTGCATAAAAACTCATTCCTGGTGGAACTTCATAGCAAAGTACAAAGTTCGTTTTGGATGGACAAAGTTAGTTGAAATAGACAGTTTTTGCATAAAAACTCATTCCTGGTGGAACTTCATAGCAAAGTACAAAGTTCGTTTTGGATGGATCAATTTAGTTGAAATAGACAGTTTTTGCATGAAAACTCATTCCTGGTGGAACTTCATAGCAAAGTACAAAGTTCGTTTTGGATGGACGATTTAAGTTGAAATAGACAGTTTTTGTATGAAAACTCATTCCTGGTGGAACTTCATAGCAAAGTACAAAGTTCGAATCAGATGGACGAATTAAGTTGAAATAGACAGTTTTTGCATGAAAACTCATTCCTGGTGGAACTTCATAGCAAAGTACAAAGTTCGTTTTGGATGGACAAAGTTAGTTGAAATAGACAGTTTTTGTATGAAAACTCATTCCTGGTGGAACTTCATAGCAAAGTACAAAGTTCGAATCAGATGGACGAATTAAGTTGAAATAGACAGTTTTTGCATAAAAACTCATTCCTGGTGGAACTTCATAGCAAAGTACAAAGTTCGTTTTGGATGGACAAAGTTAGTTGAAATAGACAGTTTTTGTATGAAAACTCATTCCTGGTGGAACTTCATAGCAAAGTACAAAGTTCGAATCAGATGGACGAATTAAAGTTGAAATAGACAGTTTTTGCATGAAAACTCATTCCTGGTAGAACTTCATAGCAAAGTACAAAGTTCGTTTTAGATGGACAAAGTTAGTTGAAATAGACAGTTTTTGCATGAAAACTCATTCCTGGTGGAACTTCATAGCAAAGTACAAAGTTCGTTTTGGATGGATCAATTTAGTTGAAATAGACAGTTTTTGCATGAAAACTCATTCCTGGTGGAACTTCATAGCAAAGTACAAAGTTCGTTTTGGATGGATCAATTTAGTTGAAATAGACAGTTTTTGCATAAAAACTCATTCCTGGTGGAACTTCATAGCAAAGTACAAAGTTCGTTTTGGATGGACAAAGTTAGTTGAAATAGACAGTTTTTGCATAAAAACTCATTCCTGGTGGAACTTCATAGCAAAGTACAAAGTTCGTTTTGGATGGATCAATTTAGTTGAAATAGACAGTTTTTGCATGAAAACTCATTCCTGGTGGAACTTCATAGCTAAGTACAAAGTTCGTTTTGGATGGACGAATTAAGTTGAAATAGACAGTTTTTGTATGAAAACTCATTCCTGGTGGAACTTCATAGCAAAGTACAAAGTTCGTTTTGGATGGATCAATTTAGTTGAAATAGACAGTTTTTGCATGAAAACTCATTCCTGGTGGAACTTCATAGCAAAGTACAAAGTTCGTTTTGGATGGATCAATTTAGTTGAAATAGACAGTTTTTGCATGAAAACTCATTCCTGGTGGAACTTCATAGCAAAGTACAAAGTTCGTTTTGGATGGATCAATTTAGTTGAAATAGACAGTTTTTGCATGAAAACTCATTCCTGGTGGAACTTCATAGCAAAGTACAAAGTTCGTTTTGGATGGACAAAGTTAGTTGAAATAGACAGTTTTTGCATGAAAACTCATTCCTGGTGGAACTTCATAGCAAAGTACAAAGTTCGTTTTGGATGGATCAATTTAGTTGAAATAGACAGTTTTTGCATGAAAACTCATTCCTGGTTGTTGTTGTTGTTTGTATTTTTAAAGAGATTTTGGGCCGATTGGCCACTTTCATCTCTTAGGATAAAAAAGAATGAGGTTAGGGATAGTAGGGAGGGGGATATTGAGGATAAGGATAATTTAGGGTATTTGAGTTGTTGAAGGTAACTCAAACCTATATACCTCAGGGTCATCAGACCGAACAGGAGAGGAGAAATATACCTCCCTTGCGGTCGAATATGTCCTTCGGTGAGTTGTAAGGTAACTCAAACCTTTTAACCATGTAAATCAGTAGACTATATATAATATTGTCAGTTTCGCTACATGGGTATTTTTAAATTTTTCCTCTCTTTTTTTGTTTGGTTCTATAAGTGTTATAAATTTTTTAAATTTCTTTGTATAATTGTGTCTTTCTGAGAAACTTCAGTATTTTCCTTTGGCAATTTTCGTTAGGGGACAAAATGATATCTAAGTTATCGTCTAACTCACATAATATCTTTATATTATTGTATCCATAGCATTCCGTCAAAATGTGTCGGATTGTGTTTTGTGTACCACAGTATTTACAGGTTGGTGGAGGATCTCTTGAAAATAAATGACTATGGGTTAACTTGGTATGTCCGATTCGTAGCCTTGATAAAACCTGTTGGTCTTTGCTGTTTGGTAAATCTATCCAGGGTAATGTGGAAATTTTGATGGATCTAAGTTTATTGTCGATGTCTTTTTGCCATGTTTTTTGCCAAGCTTGTCTAATGGCTTGTTTGCATTTATTTATTGTGTCTCTTCTGGATAAGGGGTATGAGTTTATGTCTGTTAAAATTCGGCCTTTGTTGGCAAGTATATCAGCAACCTCATTACCAGTAATGCCGGTATGACTTGGTATCCAACATAATGAGGTGTTGGTTCTGTTGGTTGTTTGTTCTATGGATTGGATGTGAGGGTCTCTAATTTGTCCGTGTTCTAACGCAGCTAGTACGCTAGCACTGTCTGAAAAGATTACATTTTGTTTTTCTGAGTCAATAGCTTCTTGGACTGCTATAGCGATTGCAATGGCTTCGGCAGAGAATATGGTAGTGTAATCCGGTAATTTTATTGCGCTGTTAATGTCTGAATTTGTGTTTTTGGAATATATTCCACAACCTGCCTGTTTTGAATGTACTGAGCCATCTGTATAAATTTTGTGATAATCTAAGTATTTACTGTTTATATGATCTATGGAAATTTGGTACGATTGTTTTGGGTTAATTCTAGAAAGTTGGTGTATGGTCCAATCTATTTTAGGGGTACTTTGTGACCATGGACGACCTGATATTCGTTGGATTTTTAGTATCTCTGGCAGTTTTTCTTTTGTGATTTTTTTGAATTCTTCGTTCGCTTTTTGTAGGAGTGACTCGCACTCAAACTCCTTTTCAACGCACCGGTATGCAGCTCCTATTAATTGAATGGTTATTATATGTGAAAAAGGAAGTGTTCCGCTTTCACATAATAAGGAATTAATTGGGCTTGTTTTGAATGCTCCAGTAGCCTGTCGGATAGCTTCATGATAAATGGGTGCTATATTTTTGTAAAAATTGTCAAATTGAGAACTAATAATTTCTGTTCCATACAGGATTTTCGGAAGAAGCCAGCTGTTTATTAATCGGATCAAGATTTCGCGAGAAGCTTTAATTCTACGGGAACCTAACATTTTGAAGAGACTTGTGCAAGGTTTTGTGGAGGTTTTGATGTGATTAAAGTGTGATTTGAAAGACATCTTGGTGTCGAAAATAACGCCTAAAATTTTTGCTTTAGTAACGTTAGGAATCGGCTTGTCGTCTATTGTTATTTTGCGATGTGAATGAAAATGGATTCGGTTACAGATATGCAGGATTTTACATTTATCCGGTGCCACATTAATTCCGGTGACATTACACCATTTCTGTAATTTGTTCATGCCAGTTTGTATTTTATGTCTTGCTGCTGTGGCTGAGGAATCGCTGGATATTAAAATAATGTCGTCGGCATATATTAGAGGAGTAATGTTTTGAGGTATAAAAAGAAAAAGGGATTCAACACTGATCAGGAAAAGTGTAGGGGAAAGGATTGCACCTTGTGGAACTCCATTATCAACAGTTTTAATTTGTGAAAAAATATTGCCTAATATAACTGAGAAAGTTCGGTTTTGTAGGAAGTTTTGTAGGAAAATTGGTAACTTTCCTTTAAATTCCCATCTTTTAAGCTGCTGTAGAATGCTATGTCGCCAGGTCAGGTCATATGCTTTGGCAAGATCTACTATGGCAAGATCAATGTGTTTATTATTTTCCTTTGCTATTGAAATTATGTTGTCTAGTTTTGCAAAATATGTTTCTGTACCGTGTCCACATCTGAATGCATGTTGGTTTGGATGTAATAAATTTCTGCGCTCTAATTCATGAGTGAGTCTTCTATTTACCATTCTTTCCAATACTTTACTTATACAATTTAGCAATGATATTGGACGGTAACTATTGATTTCAAAAAGAGATTTTTGTGGTTTGGGAATTGGTATGACGTAGCTGTATTTCCAGTGGTTTGGAATTTTTCCTGATTCCCAGATTACATTATAAATTTGTAATAAATATTCCAAAGCGCAATTGGGAAGATGTTGGAGCAGTGGGTAACCCACACCGTCGGGTCCTGCGGATTTTCCAGAACACTTTTTTAGTGCGTGGTGAAGCTCTTTCATTGTAAATGGTTCATTGTACTGTAAATTCTCTGATGTAGTGAAGGATATGCTGTTTTTTTCGGCAGAGGATTTCAGTTTTAAAAATTTATCGGAATAACTGTTGTTAGAGGATATGTTTTGGAAATGGTTTGCAAATTTTTCTGCTATTTCGGAGGGATTGGTTATGGGATTTTGAGGGTTAATGAGGCTAGGAAAGTATGAACTGGATTTTTGTCCCGTCAACATTTTCACTTTACGCCACATTTCTTTTGAAGATATGGATGGGCTAATTTCTTGAACGAATCTTTCCCAGGATTCGGTTTTTGCCTTCGATATTGCAATTTTTGATTGTTTGTGTGCCTCTTTATACTTTTCTTGTATGGCTTTGCGAGTGTAGTCATTGCTATCTGAAGGTGCCAGTTTCTTGAGTTGACGCAGGTATCTTCTTCTAGTTTTTATAGCTTCAGCTACCTCTTTATTCCACCAAGGAACAAATCTTTTTGATAAAGTCCCGTTGGTTTTTGGAATGCTTTTCGAAGCGGCTTCTAAGGTCAACTCTATGAGTCTTTGTTCACTCATTCCTGGTGGAACTTCATAGCAAAGTACAAAGTTCGTTTTGGATGGACGAATTAAGTTGAAATAGACAGTTTTTGTATGAAAACTCATTCCTGGTGGAACTTCATAGCAAAGTACAAAGTTCGTTTTGGATGGATCAATTTAGTTGAAATAGACAGTTTTTGCATGAAAACTCATTCCTGGTGGAACTTCATAGCAAAGTACAAAGTTCGTTTTGGATGGACAAAGTTAGTTGAAATAGACAGTTTTTGTATGAAAACTCATTCCTGGTGGAACTTCATAGCAAAGTACAAAGTTCGAATCAGATGGACGAATTAAGTTGAAATAGACAGTTTTTGCATGAAAACTCATTCCTGGTAGAACTTCATAGCAAAGTACAAAGTTCGTTTTAGATGGACAAAGTTAGTTGAAATAGACAGTTTTTGCATGAAAACTCATTCCTGGTGGAACTTCATAGCAAAGTACAAAGTTCGTTTTGGATGGATCAATTTAGTTGAAATAGACAGTTTTTGCATGAAAACTCATTCCTGGTGGAACTTCATAGCAAAGTACAAAGTTCGTTTTGGATGGATCAATTTAGTTGAAATAGACAGTTTTTGCATGAAAACTCATTCCTGGTGGAACTTCATAGCAAAGTACAAAGTTCGTTTTGGATGGACAAAGTTAGTTGAAATAGACAGTTTTTGCATAAAAACTCATTCCTGGTGGAACTTCATAGCAAAGTACAAAGTTCGTTTTGGATGGACAAAGTTAGTTGAAATAGACAGTTTTTGCATAAAAACTCATTCCTGGTGGAACTTCATAGCAAAGTACAAAGTTCGTTTTGGATGGATCAATTTAGTTGAAATAGACAGTTTTTGCATGAAAACTCATTCCTGGTGGAACTTCATAGCAAAGTACAAAGTTCGTTTTGGATGGACAAAGTTAGTTGAAATAGACAGTTTTTGCATGAAAACTCATTCCTGGTGGAACTTCATAGCAAAGTACAAAGTTCGTTTTGGATGGATCAATTTAGTTGAAATAGACAGTTTTTGCATGAAAACTCATTCCTGGTGGAACTTCATAGCTAAGTACAAAGTTCGTTTTGGATGGACGAATTAAGTTGAAATAGACAGTTTTTGTATGAAAACTCATTCCTGGTGGAACTTCATAGCAAAGTACAAAGTTCGTTTTGGATGGATCAATTTAGTTGAAATAGACAGTTTTTGCATGAAAACTCATTCCTGGTGGAACTTCATAGCAAAGTACAAAGTTCGTTTTGGATGGACAAAGTTAGTTGAAATAGACAGTTTTTGCATGAAAACTCATTCCTGGTGGAACTTCATAGCAAAGTACAAAGTTCGTTTTGGATGGACAAAGTTAGTTGAAATAGACAGTTTTTGCATAAAAACTCATTCCTGGTGGAACTTCATAGCAAAGTACAAAGTTCGTTTTGGATGGACAAAGTTAGTTGAAATAGACAGTTTTTGCATAAAAACTCATTCCTGGTGGAACTTCATAGCAAAGTACAAAGTTCGTTTTGGATGGATCAATTTAGTTGCAATAGACAGTTTTTGCATGAAAACTCATTCCTGGTGGAACTTCATAGCAAAGTACAAAGTTCGTTTTGGATGGACAAAGTTAGTTGAAATAGACAGTTTTTGCATGAAAACTCATTCCTGGTGGAACTTCATAGCAAAGTACAAAGTTCGTTTTGGATGGACGAATTAAGTTGAAATAGACAGTTTTTGTATGAAAACTCATTCCTGGTGGAACTTCATAGCAAAGTACAAAGTTCGAATCAGATGGACAAAGTTAGTTGAAATAGACAGTTTTTGCATGAAAACTCATTCCTGGTGGAACTTCATAGCAAAGTACAAAGTTCGTTTTGGATGGACAAAGTTAGTTGAAATAGACAGTTTTTGCATGAAAACTCATTCCTGGTGGAACTTCATAGCAAAGTACAAAGTTCGATTTGGATGGACGAATTAAGTTGAAATAGACAGTTTTTGTATGAAAACTCATTCCTGGTGGAACTTCATAGCAAAGTACAAAGTTCGAATCAGATGGACAAAGTTAGTTGAAATAGACAGTTTTTGCATGAAAACTCATTCCTGGTGGAACTTCATAGCAAAGTACAAAGTTCGTTTTGGATGGACAAAGTTAGTTGAAATAGACAGTTTTTGCATGAAAACTCATTCCTGGTGGAACTTCATAGCAAAGTACAAAGTTCGTTTTGGATGGATCAATTTAGTTGAAATAGACAGTTTTTGCATGAAAACTCATTCCTGGTGGAACTTCATAGCAAAGTACAAAGTTCGTTTTGGATGGACAAAGTTAGTTGAAATAGACAGTTTTTGCATGAAAACTCATTCCTGGTGGAACTTCATAGCAAAGTACAAAGTTCGTTTTGGATGGACGAATTAAGTTGAAATAGACAGTTTTTGCATAAAAACTCATTCCTGGTGGAACTTCATAGCAAAGTACAAAGTTCGTTTTGGATGGATCAATTTAGTTGAAATAGACAGTTTTTGCATGAAAACTCATTCCTGGTGGAACTTCATAGCAAAGTACAAAGTTCGTTTTGGATGGACAAAGTTAGTTGAAATAGACAGTTTTTGTATGAAAACTCATTCCTGGTGGAACTTCATAGCAAAGTACAAAGTTCGTTTTGGATGGATCAATTTAGTTGAAATAGACAGTTTTTGCATGAAAACTCATTCCTGGTGGAACTTCATAGCAAAGTACAAAGTTCGTTTTGGATGGATCAATTTAGTTGAAATAGACAGTTTTTGCATGAAAACTCATTCCTGGTGGAACTTCATAGCAAAGTACAAAGTTCGTTTTGGATGGACAAAGTTAGTTGAAATAGACAGCTTTTGCATAAAAACTCATTCCTGGTGGAACTTCATAGCAAAGTACAAAGTTCGTTTTGGATGGATCAATTTAGTTGAAATAGACAGTTTTTGTATGAAAACTCATTCCTGGTGGAACTTCATAGCAAAGTACAAAGTTCGAATCAGATGGACGAATTAAGTTGAAATAGACAGTTTTTGCATGAAAACTCATTCCTGGTAGAACTTCATAGCAAAGTACAAAGTTCGTTTTGGATGGACAAAGTTAGTTGAAATAGACAGTTTTTGTATGAAAACTCATTCCTGGTGGAACTTCATAGCAAAGTACAAAGTTCGTTTTGGATGGACGATTTAAGTTGAAATAGACAGTTTTTGTATGAAAACTCATTCCTGGTGGAACTTCATAGCAAAGTACAAAGTTCGAATCAGATGGACGAATTAAGTTGAAATAGACAGTTTTTGCATGAAAACTCATTCCTGGTGGAACTTCATAGCAAAGTACAAAGTTCGTTTTGGATGGACAAAGTTAGTTGAAATAGACAGTTTTTGCATAAAAACTCATTCCTGGTGGAACTTCATAGCAAAGTACAAAGTTCGTTTTGGATGGATCAATTTAGTTGAAATAGACAGTTTTTGCATAAAAACTCATTCCTGGTGGAACTTCATAGCAAAGTACAAAGTTCGTTTTGGATGGACGATTTAAGTTGAAATAGACAGTTTTTGTATGAAAACTCATTCCTGGTGGAACTTCATAGCAAAGTACAAAGTTCGAATCAGATGGACGAATTAAGTTGAAATAGACAGTTTTTGCATGAAAACTCATTCCTGGTGGAACTTCATAGCAAAGTACAAAGTTCGTTTTGGATGGACAAAGTTAGTTGAAATAGACAGTTTTTGCATGAAAACTCATTCCTGGTGGAACTTCATAGCAAAGTACAAAGTTCGTTTTGGATGGACAAAGTTAGTTGAAATAGACAGTTTTTGCATGAAAACTCATTCCTGGTGGAACTTCATAGCAAAGTACAAAGTTCGTTTTGGATGGACAAAGTTAGTTGAAATAGACAGTTTTTGCATGAAAACTCATTCCTGGTGGAACTTCATAGCAAAGTACAAAGTTCGTTTTGGATGGACAAAGTTAGTTGAAATAGACAGTTTTTGCATAAAAACTCATTCCTGGTGGAACTTCATAGCAAAGTACAAAGTTCGTTTTGGATGGATCAATTTAGTTGAAATAGACAGTTTTTGCATGAAAACTCATTCCTGGTGGAACTTCATAGCAAAGTACAAAGTTCGTTTTGGATGGACAAAGTTAGTTGAAATAGACAGTTTTTGCATAAAAACTCATTCCTGGTGGAACTTCATAGCAAAGTACAAAGTTCGTTTTGGATGGATCAATTTAGTTGAAATAGACAGTTTTTGTATGAAAACTCATTCCTGGTGGAACTTCATAGCAAAGTACAAAGTTCGAATCAGATGGACGAATTAAGTTGAAATAGACAGTTTTTGCATGAAAACTCATTCCTGGTAGAACTTCATAGCAAAGTACAAAGTTCGTTTTGGATGGACAAAGTTAGTTGAAATAGACAGTTTTTGCATGAAAACTCATTCCTGGTGGAACTTCATAGCAAAGTACAAAGTTCGTTTTGGATGGACGATTTAAGTTGAAATAGACAGTTTTTGTATGAAAACTCATTCCTGGTGGAACTTCATAGCAAAGTACAAAGTTCGAATCAGATGGACGAATTAAGTTGAAATAGACAGTTTTTGCATGAAAACTCATTCCTGGTGGAACTTCATAGCAAAGTACAAAATTCGTTTTGGATGGACAAAGTTAGTTGAAATAGACAGTTTTTGCATAAAAACTCATTCCTGGTGGAACTTCATAGCAAAGTACAAAGTTCGTTTTGGATGGATCAATTTAGTTGAAATAGACAGTTTTTGCATAAAAACTCATTCCTGGTGGAACTTCATAGCAAAGTACAAAGTTCGAATCAGATGGACGAATTAAGTTGAAATAGACAGTTTTTGCATGAAAACTCATTCCTGGTGGAACTTCATAGCAAAGTACAAAGTTCGTTTTGGATGGACAAAGTTAGTTGAAATAGACAGTTTTTGCATAAAAACTCATTCCTGGTGGAACTTCATAGCAAAGTACAAAGTTCGTTTTGAATGGATCAATTTAGTTGAAATAGACAGTTTTTGCATAAAAACTCATTCCTGGTGGAACTTCATAGCAAAGTACAAAGTTCGTTTTGGATGGATCAATTTAGTTGAAATAGACAGTTTTTGTATGAAAACTCATTCCTGGTGGAACTTCATAGCAAAGTACAAAGTTCGTTTTGGATGGACGATTTAAGTTGAAATAGACAGTTTTTGTATGAAAACTCATTCCTGGTGGAACTTCATAGCAAAGTACAAAGTTCGAATCAGATGGACGAATTAAGTTGAAATAGACAGTTTTTGCATGAAAACTCATTCCTGGTGGAACTTCATAGCAAAGTACAAAGTTCGTTTTGGATGGACAAAGTTAGTTGAAATAGACAGTTTTTGCATGAAAACTCATTCCTGGTAGAACTTCATAGCAAAGTACAAAGTTCGTTTTGGATGGACAAAGTTAGTTGAAATAGACAGTTTTTGCATGAAAACTCATTCCTGGTGGAACTTCATAGCAAAGTACAAAGTTCGTTTTGGATGGACGATTTAAGTTGAAATAGACAGTTTTTGTATGAAAACTCATTCCTGGTGGAACTTCATAGCAAAGTACAAAGTTCGAATCAGATGGACGAATTAAGTTGAAATAGACAGTTTTTGCATGAAAACTCATTCCTGGTGGAACTTCATAGCAAAGTACAAAGTTCGTTTTGGATGGACAAAGTTAGTTGAAATAGACAGTTTTTGTATGAAAACTCATTCCTGGTGGAACTTCATAGCAAAGTACAAAGTTCGTTTTGGATGGACGATTTAAGTTGAAATAGACAGTTTTTGTATGAAAACTCATTCCTGGTGGAACTTCATAGCAAAGTACAAAGTTCGAATCAGATGGACGAATTAAGTTGAAATAGACAGTTTTTGCATGAAAACTCATTCCTGGTAGAACTTCATAGCAAAGTACAAAGTTCGTTTTAGATGGACAAAGTTAGTTGAAATAGACAGTTTTTGCATGAAAACTCATTCCTGGTGGAACTTCATAGCAAAGTACAAAGTTCGTTTTGGATGGATCAATTTAGTTGAAATAGACAGTTTTTGCATGAAAACTCATTCCTGGTGGAACTTCATAGCAAAGTACAAAGTTCGTTTTGGATGGACAAAGTTAGTTGAAATAGACAGTTTTTGCATGAAAACTCATTCCTGGTGGAACTTCATAGCAAAGTACAAAGTTCGTTTTGGATGGACAAAGTTAGTTGGAATAGACAGTTTTTGCATGAAAACTCATTCCTGGTGGAACTTCATAGCAAAGTACAAAGTTCGTTTTGGATGGACAAAGTTAGTTGAAATAGACAGTTTTTGCATAAAAACTCATTCCTGGTGGAACTTCATAGCAAAGTACAAAGTTCGTTTTGGATGGATCAATTTAGTTGAAATAGACAGTTTTTGCATGAAAACTCATTCCTGGTGGAACTTCATAGCAAAGTACAAAGTTCGTTTTGGATGGACAAAGTTAGTTGAAATAGACAGTTTTTGCATAAAAACTCATTCCTGGTGGAACTTCATAGCAAAGTACAAAGTTCGTTTTGGATGGATCAATTTAGTTGAAATAGACAGTTTTTGCATGAAAACTCATTCCTGGTGGAACTTCATAGCAAAGTACAAAGTTCGTTTTGGATGGACGATTTAAGTTGAAATAGACAGTTTTTGTATGAAAACTCATTCCTGGTGGAACTTCATAGCAAAGTACAAAGTTCGAATCAGATGGACGAATTAAGTTGAAATAGACAGTTTTTGCATGAAAACTCATTCCTGGTAGAACTTCATAGCAAAGTACAAAGTTCGTTTTAGATGGACAAAGTTAGTTGAAATAGACAGTTTTTGCATGAAAACTCATTCCTGGTGGAACTTCATAGCAAAGTACAAAGTTCGTTTTGGATGGATCAATTTAGTTGAAATAGACAGTTTTTGCATAAAAACTCATTCCTGGTGGAACTTCATAGCAAAGTACAAAGTTCGAATCAGATGGACGAATTAAGTTGAAATAGACAGTTTTTGCATGAAAACTCATTCCTGGTGGAACTTCATAGCAAAGTACAAAGTTCGTTTTGGATGGACAAAGTTAGTTGAAATAAACAATTTTTGTATGAAAACTCATTCCTGGTGGAACTTCATAGCAAAGTACAAAGTTCGTTTTGGATGGATCAATTTAGTTGAAATAGACAGTTTTTGCATGAAAACTCATTCCTGGTGGAACTTCATAGCAAAGTACAAAGTTCGTTTTGGATGGATCAATTTAGTTGAAATAGACAGTTTTTGCATGAAAACTCATTCCTGGTGGAACTTCATAGCAAAGTACAAAGTTCGTTTTGGATGGATCAATTTAGTTGAAATAGACAGTTTTTGCATGAAAACTCATTCCTGGTGGAACTTCATAGCAAAGTACAAAGTTCGTTTTGGATGGACAAAGTTAGTTGAAATAGACAGTTTTTGTATGAAAACTCATTCCTGGTGGAACTTCATAGCAAAGTACAAAGTTCGAATCAGATGGACGAATTAAGTTGAAATAGACAGTTTTTGCATGAAAACTCATTCCTGGTAGAACTTCATAGCAAAGTACAAAGTTCGAATCAGATGGACAAAGTTAGTTGAAATAGACAGTTTTTGCATGAAAACTCATTCCTGGTGGAACTTCATAGCAAAGTACAAAGTTCGTTTTGGATGGATCAATTTAGTTGAAATAGACAGTTTTTGCATGAAAACTCATTCCTGGTGGAACTTCATAGCAAAGTACAAAGTTCGTTTTGGATGGATCAATTTAGTTGAAATAGACAGTTTTTGCATGAAAACTCATTCCTGGTGGAACTTCATAGCAAAGTACAAAGTTCGTTTTGGATGGACAAAGTTAGTTGAAATAGACAGTTTTTGCATAAATACTCATTCCTGGTGGAACTTCATAGCAAAGTACAAAGTTCGTTTTGGATGGACAAAGTTAGTTGAAATAGACAGTTTTTGCATAAAAACTCATTCCTGGTGGAACTTCATAGCAAAGTACAAAGTTCGTTTTGGATGGATCAATTTAGTTGAAATAGACAGTTTTTGCATGAAAACTCATTCCTGGTGGAACTTCATAGCAAAGTACAAAGTTCGTTTTGGATGGATCAATTTAGTTGAAATAGACAGTTTTTGCATGAAAACTCATTCCTGGTGGAACTTCATAGCAAAGTACAAAGTTCGTTATGGATGGACAAAGTTAGTTGAAATAGACAGTTTTTGCATGAAAACTCATTCCTGGTGGAACTTCATAGCAAAGTACAAAGTTCGTTTTGGATGGATCAATTTAGTTGAAATAGACAGTTTTTGCATGAAAACTCATTCCTGGTGGAACTTCATAGCAAAGTACAAAGTTCGTTTTGGATGGACGAATTAAGTTGAAATAGACAGTTTTTGTATGAAAACTCATTCCTGGTGGAACTTCATAGCAAAGTACAAAGTTCGTTTTGGATGGATCAATTTAGTTGAAATAGACAGTTTTTGCATGAAAACTCATTCCTGGTGGAACTTCATAGCAAAGTACAAAGTTCGTTTTGGATGGACAAAGTTAGTTGAAATAGACAGTTTTTGCATGAAAACTCATTCCTGGTGGAACTTCATAGCAAAGTACAAAGTTCGTTTTGGATGGACAAAGTTAGTTGAAATAGACAGTTTTTGCATAAAAACTCATTCCTGGTGGAACTTCATAGCAAAGTACAAAGTTCGTTTTGGATGGACAAAGTTAGTTGAAATAGACAGTTTTTGCATAAAAACTCATTCCTGGTGGAACTTCATAGCAAAGTACAAAGTTCGTTTTGGATGGACAAAGTTAGTTGAAATAGACAGTTTTTGCATAAAAACTCATTCCTGGTGGAACTTCATAGCAAAGTACAAAGTTCGTTTTGGATGGATCAATTTAGTTGAAATAGACAGTTTTTGTATGAAAACTCATTCCTGGTGGAACTTCATAGCAAAGTACAAAGTTCGTTTTGGATGGACAAAGTTAGTTGAAATAGACAGTTTTTGCATAAAAACTTATTCCTGGTGGAACTTCATAGCAAAGTACAAAGTTCGTTTTGGATGGATCAATTTAGTTGAAATAGACAGTTTTTGCATGAAAACTCATTCCTGGTGGAACTTCATAGCAAAGTAAAAAGTTCGTTTTGGATGGACAAAGTTAGTTGAAATAGACAGTTTTTGCATGAAAACTCATTCCTGGTGGAACTTCATAGCAAAGTACAAAGTTCGTTTTGGATGGACGAATTAAGTTGAAATAGACAGTTTTTGTATGAAAACTCATTCCTGGTGGAACTTCATAGCAAAGTACAAAGTTCGTTTTGTATGGACGAATTAAGTTGAAATAGACAGTTTTTGCATGAAAACTCATTCCTGGTGGAACTTCATAGCAAAGTACAAAGTTCGTTTTGGATGGACAAAGTTAGTTGAAATAGACAGTTTTTGCATAAAAACTCATTCCTGGTGGAACTTCATAGCAAAGTACAAAGTTCGTTTTGGATGGACAAAGTTAGTTGAAATAGACAGTTTTTGCATAAAAACTCATTCCTGGTGGAACTTCATAGCAAAGTACAAAGTTCGTTTTGGATGGACAAAGTTAGTTGAAATAGACAGTTTTTGCATAAAAACTCATTCCTGGTGGAACTTCATAGCAAAGTACAAAGTTCGTTTTGGATGGATCAATTTAGTTGAAATAGACAGTTTTTGTATGAAAACTCATTCCTGGTGGAACTTCATAGCAAAGTACAAAGTTCGTTTTGGATGGACAAAGTTAGTTGAAATAGACAGTTTTTGCATAAAAACTTATTCCTGGTGGAACTTCATAGCAAAGTACAAAGTTCGTTTTGGATGGATCAATTTAGTTGAAATAGACAGTTTTTGCATGAAAACTCATTCCTGGTGGAACTTCATAGCTAAGTACAAAGTTCGTTTTGGATGGACGAATTAAGTTGAAATAGACAGTTTTTGTATGAAAACTCATTCCTGGTGGAACTTCATAGCAAAGTACAAAGTTCGTTTTGGATGGATCAATTTAGTTGAAATAGACAGTTTTTGCATGAAAACTCATTCCTGGTGGAACTTCATAGCAAAGTACAAAGTTCGTTTTGGATGGACAAAGTTAGTTGAAATAGACAGTTTTTGCATGAAAACTCATTCCTGGTGGAACTTCATAGCAAAGTACAAAGTTCGTTTTGGATGGACAAAGTTAGTTGAAATAGACAGTTTTTGCATAAAAACTCATTCCTGGTGGAACTTCATAGCAAAGTACAAAGTTCGTTTTGGATGGACAAAGTTAGTTGAAATAGACAGTTTTTGCATAAAAACTCATTCCTGGTGGAACTTCATAGCAAAGTACAAAGTTCGTTTTGGATGGATCAATTTAGTTGCAATAGACAGTTTTTGCATGAAAACTCATTCCTGGTGGAACTTCATAGCAAAGTACAAAGTTCGTTTTGGATGGACAAAGTTAGTTGAAATAGACAGTTTTTGCATGAAAACTCATTCCTGGTGGAACTTCATAGCAAAGTACAAAGTTCGTTTTGGATGGACGAATTAAGTTGAAATAGACAGTTTTTGTATGAAAACTCATTCCTGGTGGAACTTCATAGCAAAGTACAAAGTTCGAATCAGATGGACAAAGTTAGTTGAAATAGACAGTTTTTGCATGAAAACTCATTCCTGGTGGAACTTCATAGCAAAGTACAAAGTTCGTTTTGGATGGACAAAGTTAGTTGAAATAGACAGTTTTTGCATGAAAACTCATTCCTGGTGGAACTTCATAGCAAAGTACAAAGTTCGATTTGGATGGACGAATTAAGTTGAAATAGACAGTTTTTGTATGAAAACTCATTCCTGGTGGAACTTCATAGCAAAGTACAAAGTTCGAATCAGATGGACAAAGTTAGTTGAAATAGACAGTTTTTGCATGAAAACTCATTCCTGGTGGAACTTCATAGCAAAGTACAAAGTTCGTTTTGGATGGACAAAGTTAGTTGAAATAGACAGTTTTTGCATGAAAACTCATTCCTGGTGGAACTTCATAGCAAAGTACAAAGTTCGTTTTGGATGGATCAATTTAGTTGAAATAGACAGTTTTTGCATGAAAACTCATTCCTGGTGGAACTTCATAGCAAAGTACAAAGTTCGTTTTGGATGGACAAAGTTAGTTGAAATAGACAGTTTTTGCATGAAAACTCATTCCTGGTGGAACTTCATAGCAAAGTACAAAGTTCGTTTTGGATGGACGAATTAAGTTGAAATAGACAGTTTTTGCATAAAAACTCATTCCTGGTGGAACTTCATAGCAAAGTACAAAGTTCGTTTTGGATGGATCAATTTAGTTGAAATAGACAGTTTTTGCATGAAAACTCATTCCTGGTGGAACTTCATAGCAAAGTACAAAGTTCGTTTTGGATGGACAAAGTTAGTTGAAATAGACAGTTTTTGTATGAAAACTCATTCCTGGTGGAACTTCATAGCAAAGTACAAAGTTCGTTTTGGATGGATCAATTTAGTTGAAATAGACAGTTTTTGCATGAAAACTCATTCCTGGTGGAACTTCATAGCAAAGTACAAAGTTCGTTTTGGATGGATCAATTTAGTTGAAATAGACAGTTTTTGCATGAAAACTCATTCCTGGTGGAACTTCATAGCAAAGTACAAAGTTCGTTTTGGATGGACAAAGTTAGTTGAAATAGACAGCTTTTGCATAAAAACTCATTCCTGGTGGAACTTCATAGCAAAGTACAAAGTTCGTTTTGGATGGATCAATTTAGTTGAAATAGACAGTTTTTGTATGAAAACTCATTCCTGGTGGAACTTCATAGCAAAGTACAAAGTTCGAATCAGATGGACGAATTAAGTTGAAATAGACAGTTTTTGCATGAAAACTCATTCCTGGTAGAACTTCATAGCAAAGTACAAAGTTCGTTTTGGATGGACAAAGTTAGTTGAAATAGACAGTTTTTGCATGAAAACTCATTCCTGGTGGAACTTCATAGCAAAGTACAAAGTTCGTTTTGGATGGACGATTTAAGTTGAAATAGACAGTTTTTGTATGAAAACTCATTCCTGGTGGAACTTCATAGCAAAGTACAAAGTTCGAATCAGATGGACGAATTAAGTTGAAATAGACAGTTTTTGCATGAAAACTCATTCCTGGTGGAACTTCATAGCAAAGTACAAAGTTCGTTTTGGATGGACAAAGTTAGTTGAAATAGACAGTTTTTGCATAAAAACTCATTCCTGGTGGAACTTCATAGCAAAGTACAAAGTTCGTTTTGGATGGATCAATTTAGTTGAAATAGACAGTTTTTGCATAAAAACTCATTCCTGGTGGAACTTCATAGCAAAGTACAAAGTTCGTTTTGGATGGACGATTTAAGTTGAAATAGACAGTTTTTGTATGAAAACTCATTCCTGGTGGAACTTCATAGCAAAGTACAAAGTTCGAATCAGATGGACGAATTAAGTTGAAATAGACAGTTTTTGCATGAAAACTCATTCCTGGTGGAACTTCATAGCAAAGTACAAAGTTCGTTTTGGATGGACAAAGTTAGTTGAAATAGACAGTTTTTGCATAAAAACTCATTCCTGGTGGAACTTCATAGCAAAGTACAAAGTTCGTTTTGGATGGATCAATTTAGTTGAAATAGACAGTTTTTGCATGAAAACTCATTCCTGGTGGAACTTCATAGCAAAGTACAAAGTTCGTTTTGGATGGACAAAGTTAGTTGAAATAGACAGTTTTTGCATAAAAACTCATTCCTGGTGGAACTTCATAGCAAAGTACAAAGTTCGTTTTGGATGGATCAATTTAGTTGAAATAGACAGTTTTTGTATGAAAACTCATTCCTGGTGGAACTTCATAGCAAAGTACAAAGTTCGAATCAGATGGACGAATTAAGTTGAAATAGACAGTTTTTGCATGAAAACTCATTCCTGGTAGAACTTCATAGCAAAGTACAAAGTTCGTTTTGGATGGACAAAGTTAGTTGAAATAGACAGTTTTTGCATGAAAACTCATTCCTGGTGGAACTTCATAGCAAAGTACAAAGTTCGTTTTGGATGGACGATTTAAGTTGAAATAGACAGTTTTTGTATGAAAACTCATTCCTGGTGGAACTTCATAGCAAAGTACAAAGTTCGAATCAGATGGACGAATTAAGTTGAAATAGACAGTTTTTGCATGAAAACTCATTCCTGGTGGAACTTCATAGCAAAGTACAAAGTTCGTTTTGGATGGACAAAGTTAGTTGAAATAGACAGTTTTTGCATAAAAACTCATTCCTGGTGGAACTTCATAGCAAAGTACAAAGTTCGTTTTGGATGGATCAATTTAGTTGAAATAGACAGTTTTTGCATAAAAACTCATTCCTGGTGGAACTTCATAGCAAAGTACAAAGTTCGTTTTGGATGGACGATTTAAGTTGAAATAGACAGTTTTTGTATGAAAACTCATTCCTGGTGGAACTTCATAGCAAAGTACAAAGTTCGAATCAGATGGACGAATTAAGTTGAAATAGACAGTTTTTGCATGAAAACTCATTCCTGGTGGAACTTCATAGCAAAGTACAAAGTTCGTTTTGGATGGACAAAGTTAGTTGAAATAGACAGTTTTTGCATAAAAACTCATTCCTGGTGGAACTTCATAGCAAAGTACAAAGTTCGTTTTGAATGGATCAATTTAGTTGAAATAGACAGTTTTTGCATAAAAACTCATTCCTGGTGGAACTTCATAGCAAAGTACAAAGTTCGTTTTGGATGGATCAATTTAGTTGAAATAGACAGTTTTTGTATGAAAACTCATTCCTGGTGGAACTTCATAGCAAAGTACAAAGTTCGTTTTGGATGGACGATTTAAGTTGAAATAGACAGTTTTTGTATGAAAACTCATTCCTGGTGGAACTTCATAGCAAAGTACAAAGTTCGAATCAGATGGACGAATTAAGTTGAAATAGACAGTTTTTGCATGAAAACTCATTCCTGGTGGAACTTCATAGCAAAGTACAAAGTTCGTTTTGGATGGACAAAGTTAGTTGAAATAGACAGTTTTTGCATGAAAACTCATTCCTGGTAGAACTTCATAGCAAAGTACAAAGTTCGTTTTGGATGGACAAAGTTAGTTGAAATAGACAGTTTTTGCATGAAAACTCATTCCTGGTGGAACTTCATAGCAAAGTACAAAGTTCGTTTTGGATGGACGATTTAAGTTGAAATAGACAGTTTTTGTATGAAAACTCATTCCTGGTGGAACTTCATAGCAAAGTACAAAGTTCGAATCAGATGGACGAATTAAGTTGAAATAGACAGTTTTTGCATGAAAACTCATTCCTGGTGGAACTTCATAGCAAAGTACAAAGTTCGTTTTGGATGGACAAAGTTAGTTGAAATAGACAGTTTTTGTATGAAAACTCATTCCTGGTGGAACTTCATAGCAAAGTACAAAGTTCGTTTTGGATGGACGATTTAAGTTGAAATAGACAGTTTTTGTATGAAAACTCATTCCTGGTGGAACTTCATAGCAAAGTACAAAGTTCGAATCAGATGGACGAATTAAGTTGAAATAGACAGTTTTTGCATGAAAACTCATTCCTGGTAGAACTTCATAGCAAAGTACAAAGTTCGTTTTAGATGGACAAAGTTAGTTGAAATAGACAGTTTTTGCATGAAAACTCATTCCTGGTGGAACTTCATAGCAAAGTACAAAGTTCGTTTTGGATGGATCAATTTAGTTGAAATAGACAGTTTTTGCATGAAAACTCATTCCTGGTGGAACTTCATAGCAAAGTACAAAGTTCGTTTTGGATGGACAAAGTTAGTTGAAATAGACAGTTTTTGCATGAAAACTCATTCCTGGTGGAACTTCATAGCAAAGTACAAAGTTCGTTTTGGATGGACAAAGTTAGTTGGAATAGACAGTTTTTGCATGAAAACTCATTCCTGGTGGAACTTCATAGCAAAGTACAAAGTTCGTTTTGGATGGACAAAGTTAGTTGAAATAGACAGTTTTTGCATAAAAACTCATTCCTGGTGGAACTTCATAGCAAAGTACAAAGTTCGTTTTGGATGGATCAATTTAGTTGAAATAGACAGTTTTTGCATGAAAACTCATTCCTGGTGGAACTTCATAGCAAAGTACAAAGTTCGTTTTGGATGGACAAAGTTAGTTGAAATAGACAGTTTTTGCATAAAAACTCATTCCTGGTGGAACTTCATAGCAAAGTACAAAGTTCGTTTTGGATGGATCAATTTAGTTGAAATAGACAGTTTTTGCATGAAAACTCATTACTGGTGGAACTTCATAGCAAAGTACAAAGTTCGTTTTGGATGGACGATTTAAGTTGAAATAGACAGTTTTTGTATGAAAACTCATTCCTGGTGGAACTTCATAGCAAAGTACAAAGTTCGAATCAGATGGACGAATTAAGTTGAAATAGACAGTTTTTGCATGAAAACTCATTCCTGGTAGAACTTCATAGCAAAGTACAAAGTTCGTTTTAGATGGACAAAGTTAGTTGAAATAGACAGTTTTTGCATGAAAACTCATTCCTGGTGGAACTTCATAGCAAAGTACAAAGTTCGTTTTGGATGGATCAATTTAGTTGAAATAGACAGTTTTTGCATAAAAACTCATTCCTGGTGGAACTTCATAGCAAAGTACAAAGTTCGAATCAGATGGACGAATTAAGTTGAAATAGACAGTTTTTGCATGAAAACTCATTCCTGGTGGAACTTCATAGCAAAGTACAAAGTTCGTTTTGGATGGATCAATTTAGTTGAAATAGACAGTTTTTGCATGAAAACTCATTCCTGGTGGAACTTCATAGCAAAGTACAAAGTTCGTTTTGGATGGATCAATTTAGTTGAAATAGACAGTTTTTGCATGAAAACTCATTCCTGGTGGAACTTCATAGCAAAGTACAAAGTTCGTTTTGGATGGACAAAGTTAGTTGAAATAGACAGTTTTTGTATGAAAACTCATTCCTGGTGGAACTTCATAGCAAAGTACAAAGTTCGAATCAGATGGACGAATTAAGTTGAAATAGACAGTTTTTGCATGAAAACTCATTCCTGGTAGAACTTCATAGCAAAGTACAAAGTTCGAATCAGATGGACAAAGTTAGTTGAAATAGACAGTTTTTGCATGAAAACTCATTCCTGGTGGAACTTCATAGCAAAGTACAAAGTTCGTTTTGGATGGATCAATTTAGTTGAAATAGACAGTTTTTGCATGAAAACTCATTCCTGGTGGAACTTCATAGCAAAGTACAAAGTTCGTTTTGGATGGATCAATTTAGTTGAAATAGACAGTTTTTGCATGAAAACTCATTCCTGGTGGAACTTCATAGCAAAGTACAAAGTTCGTTTTGGATGGACAAAGTTAGTTGAAATAGACAGTTTTTGCATAAAAACTCATTCCTGGTGGAACTTCATAGCAAAGTACAAAGTTCGTTTTGGATGGACAAAGTTAGTTGAAATAGACAGTTTTTGCATAAAAACTCATTCCTGGTGGAACTTCATAGCAAAGTACAAAGTTCGTTTTGGATGGATCAATTTAGTTGAAATAGACAGTTTTTGCATGAAAACTCATTCCTGGTGGAACTTCATATCAAAGTACAAAGTTCGTTTTGGATGGATCAATTTAGTTGAAATAGACAGTTTTTGCATGAAAACTCATTCCTGGTGGAACTTCATAGCAAAGTACAAAGTTCGTTTTGGATGGACAAAGTTAGTTGAAATAGACAGTTTTTGCATGAAAACTCATTCCTGGTGGAACTTCATAGCAAAGTACAAAGTTCGTTTTGGATGGATCAATTTAGTTGAAATAGACAGTTTTTGCATGAAAACTCATTCCTGGTGGAACTTCATAGCAAAGTACAAAGTTCGTTTTGGATGGACGAATTAAGTTGAAATAGACAGTTTTTGTATGAAAACTCATTCCTGGTGGAACTTCATAGCAAAGTACAAAGTTCGTTTTGGATGGATCAATTTAGTTGAAATAGACAGTTTTTGCATGAAAACTCATTCCTGGTGGAACTTCATAGCAAAGTACAAAGTTCGTTTTGGATGGACAAAGTTAGTTGAAATAGACAGTTTTTGCATGAAAACTCATTCCTGGTGGAACTTCATAGCAAAGTACAAAGTTCGTTTTGGATGGACAAAGTTAGTTGAAATAGACAGTTTTTGCATAAAAACTCATTCCTGGTGGAACTTCATAGCAAAGTACAAAGTTCGTTTTGGATGGACAAAGTTAGTTGAAATAGACAGTTTTTGCATAAAAACTCATTCCTGGTGGAACTTCATAGCAAAGTACAAAGTTCGTTTTGGATGGACAAAGTTAGTTGAAATAGACAGTTTTTGCATAAAAACTCATTCCTGGTGGAACTTCATAGCAAAGTACAAAGTTCGTTTTGGATGGATCAATTTAGTTGAAATAGACAGTTTTTGTATGAAAACTCATTCCTGGTGGAACTTCATAGCAAAGTACAAAGTTCGTTTTGGATGGACAAAGTTAGTTGAAATAGACAGTTTTTGCATAAAAACTTATTCCTGGTGGAACTTCATAGCAAAGTACAAAGTTCGTTTTGGATGGATCAATTTAGTTGAAATAGACAGTTTTTGCATGAAAACTCATTCCTGGTGGAACTTCATAGCAAAGTACAAAGTTCGTTTTGGATGGACAAAGTTAGTTGAAATAGACAGTTTTTGCATGAAAACTCATTCCTGGTGGAACTTCATAGCAAAGTACAAAGTTCGTTTTGGATGGACGAATTAAGTTGAAATAGACAGTTTTTGTATGAAAACTCATTCCTGGTGGAACTTCATAGCAAAGTACAAAGTTCGAATCAGATGGACAAAGTTAGTTGAAATAGACAGTTTTTGCATGAAAACTCATTCCTGGTGGAACTTCATAGCAAAGTACAAAGTTCGTTTTGGATGGACAAAGTTAGTTGAAATAGACAGTTTTTGCATGAAAACTCATTCCTGGTGGAACTTCATAGCAAAGTACAAAGTTCGTTTTGGATGGACGAATTAAGTTGAAATAGACAGTTTTTGTATGAAAACTCATTCCTGGTGGAACTTCATAGCAAAGTACAAAGTTCGAATCAGATGGACAAAGTTAGTTGAAATAGACAGTTTTTGCATGAAAACTCATTCCTGGTGGAACTTCATAGCAAAGTACAAAGTTCGTTTTGGATGGACAAAGTTAGTTGAAATAGACAGTTTTTGCATGAAAACTCATTCCTGGTGGAACTTCATAGCAAAGTACAAAGTTCGTTTTGGATGGACGAATTAAGTTGAAATAGACAGTTTTTGCATAAAAACTCATTCCTGGTGGAACTTCATAGCAAAGTACAAAGTTCGTTTTGGATGGATCAATTTAGTTGAAATAGACAGTTTTTGCATGAAAACTCATTCCTGGTGGAACTTCATAGCAAAGTACAAAGTTCGTTTTGGATGGACAAAGTTAGTTGAAATAGACAGTTTTTGTATGAAAACTCATTCCTGGTGGAACTTCATAGCAAAGTACAAAGTTCGTTTTGGATGGATCAATTTAGTTGAAATAGACAGTTTTTGCATGAAAACTCATTCCTGGTGGAACTTCATAGCAAAGTACAAAGTTCGTTTTGGATGGATCAATTTAGTTGAAATAGACAATTTTTGCATGAAAACTCATTCCTGGTGGAACTTCATAGCAAAGTACAAAGTTCGTTTTGGATGGACAAAGTTAGTTGAAATAGACAGTTTTTGCATAAAAACTCATTCCTGGTGGAACTTCATAGCAAAGTACAAAGTTCGTTTTGGATGGACAAAGTTAGTTGAAATAGACAGTTTTTGCATGAAAACTCATTCCTGGTGGAACTTCATAGCAAAGTACAAAGTTCGAATCAGATGGACGAATTAAGTTGAAATAGACAGTTTTTGCATGAAAACTCATTCCTGGTAGAACTTCATAGCAAAGTACAAAGTTCGTTTTGGATGGACAAAGTTAGTTGAAATAGACAGTTTTTGCATGAAAACTCATTCCTGGTGGAACTTCATAGCAAAGTACAAAGTTCGTTTTGGATGGACGATTTAAGTTGAAATAGACAGTTTTTGTATGAAAACTCATTCCTGGTGGAACTTCGTAGCAAAGTACAAAGTTCGAATCAGATGGACGAATTAAGTTGAAATAGACAGTTTTTGCATGAAAACTCATTCCTGGTGGAACTTCATAGCAAAGTACAAAGTTCGTTTTGGATGGACAAAGTTAGTTGAAATAGACAGTTTTTGCATAAAAACTCATTCCTGGTGGAACTTCATAGCAAAGTACAAAGTTCGTTTTGGATGGATCAATTTAGTTGAAATAGACAGTTTTTGCATGAAAACTCATTCCTGGTGGAACTTCATAGCAAAGTACAAAGTTCGTTTTGGATGGACGAATTAAGTTGAAATAGACAGTTTTTGTATGAAAACTCATTCCTGGTGGAACTTCATAGCAAAGTACAAAGTTCGAATCAGATGGACGAATTAAGTTGAAATAGACAGTTTTTGCATGAAAACTCATTCCTGGTAGAACTTCATAGCAAAGTACAAAGTTCGTTTTAGATGGACAAAGTTAGTTGAAATAGACAGTTTTTGCATGAAAACTCATTCCTGGTGGAACTTCATAGCAAAGTATAAAGTTCGTTTTGGATGGATCAATTTAGTTGAAATAGACAGTTTTTGCATGAAAACTCATTCCTGGTGGAACTTCATAGCAAAGTATAAAGTTCGTTTTGGATGGACAAAGTTAGTTGAAATAGACAGTTTTTGCATGAAAACTCATTCCTGGTGGAACTTCATAGCAAAGTACAAAGTTCGTTTTGGATGGACAAAGTTAGTTGGAATAGACAGTTTTTGCATGAAAACTCATTCCTGGTGGAACTTCATAGCAAAGTACAAAGTTCGTTTTGGATGGACAAAGTTAGTTGAAATAGACAGTTTTTGCATAAAAACTCATTCCTGGTGGAACTTCATAGCAAAGTACAAAGTTCGTTTTGGATGGATCAATTTAGTTGAAATAGACAGTTTTTGCATGAAAACTCATTCCTGGTGGAACTTCATAGCAAAGTACAAAGTTCGTTTTGGATGGACAAAGTTAGTTGAAATAGACAGTTTTTGTATGAAAACTCATTCCTGGTGGAACTTCATAGCAAAGTACAAAGTTCGTTTTGGATGGATCAATTTAGTTGAAATAGACAGTTTTTGCATGAAAACTCATTCCTGGTGGAACTTCATAGCAAAGTACAAAGTTCGTTTTGGATGGATCAATTTAGTTGAAATAGACAGTTTTTGCATGAAAACTCATTCCTGGTGGAACTTCATAGCAAAGTACAAAGTTCGTTTTGGATGGACAAAGTTAGTTGAAATAGACAGTTTTTGCATGAAAACTCATTCCTGGTGGAACTTCATAGCAAAGTACAAAGTTCGTTTTCGATGGACAAAGTTAGTTGAAATAGACAGTTTTTGCATAAAAACTCATTCCTGGTGGAACTTCATAGCAAAGTACAAAGTTCGTTTTGGATGGATCAATTTAGTTGAAATAGACAGTTTTTGCATGAAAACTCATTCCTGGTGGAACTTCATAGCAAAGTACAAAGTTCGTTTTGGATGGACAAAGTTAGTTGAAATAGACAGTTTTTGCATGAAAACTCATTCCTGGTGGAACTTCATAGCAAAGTACAAAGTTCGTTTTGGATGGACGAATTAAGTTGAAATAGACAGTTTTTGTATGAAAACTCATTCCTGGTGGAACTTCATAGCAAAGTACAAAGTTCGAATCAGATGGACAAAGTTAGTTGAAATAGACAGTTTTTGCATGAAAACTCATTCCTGGTGGAACTTCATAGCAAAGTACAAAGTTCGTTTTGGATGGACAAAGTTAGTTGAAATAGACAGTTTTTGCATGAAAACTCATTCCTGGTGGAACTTCATAGCAAAGTACAAAGTTCGTTTTGGATGGATCAATTTAGTTGAAATAGACAGTTTTTGCATGAAAACTCATTCCTGGTGGAACTTCATAGCAAAGTACAAAGTTCGTTTTGGATGGACAAAGTTAGTTGAAATAGACAGTTTTTGCATGAAAACTCATTCCTGGTGGAACTTCATAGCAAAGTACAAAGTTCGTTTTGGATGGACGAATTAAGTTGAAATAGACAGTTTTTGTATGAAAACTCATTCCTGGTGGAACTTCATAGCAAAGTACAAAGTTCGAATCAGATGGACGAATTAAGTTGAAATAGACAGTTTTTGCATGAAAACTCATTCCTGGTGGAACTTCATAGCAAAGTACAAAGTTCGTTTTGGATGGACAAAGTTAGTTGAAATAGACAGTTTTTGTATGAAAACTCATTCCTGGTGGAACTTCATAGCAAAGTACAAAGTTCGTTTTGGATGGATCAATTTAGTTGAAATAGACAGTTTTTGCATGAAAACTCATTCCTGGTGGAACTTCATAGCAAAGTACAAAGTTCGTTTTGGATGGATCAATTTAGTTGAAATAGACAGTTTTTGCATGAAAACTCATTCCTGGTGGAACTTCATAGCAAAGTACAAAGTTCGTTTTGGATGGACAAAGTTAGTTGAAATAGACAGTTTTTGCATGAAAACTCATTCCTGGTGGAACTTCATAGCAAAGTACAAAGTTCGTTTTGGATGGATCAATTTAGTTGAAATAGACAGTTTTTGTATGAAAACTCATTCCTGGTGGAACTTCATAGCAAAGTACAAAGTTCGTTTTGGATGGACGAATTAAGTTGAAATAGACAGTTTTTGTATGAAAACTCATTCCTGGTGGAACTTCATAGCAAAGTACAAAGTTCGAATCAGATGGACGAATTAAGTTGAAATAGACAGTTTTTGCATGAAAACTCATTCCTGGTAGAACTTCATAGCAAAGTACAAAGTTCGTTTTAGATGGACAAAGTTAGTTGAAATAGACAGTTTTTGCATGAAAACTCATTCCTGGTGGAACTTCATAGCAAAGTACAAAGTTCGTTTTGGATGGATCAATTTAGTTGAAATAGACAGTTTTTGCATGAAAACTCATTCCTGGTGGAACTTCATAGCAAAGTACAAAGTTCGTTTTGGATGGACAAAGTTAGTTGAAATAGACAGTTTTTGCATGAAAACTCATTCCTGGTGGAACTTCATAGCAAAGTACAAAGTTCGTTTTGGATGGACAAAGTTAGTTGAAATAGACAGTTTTTGCATGAAAACTCATTCCTGGTGGAACTTCATAGCAAAGTACAAAGTTCGTTTTGGATGGATCAATTTAGTTGAAATAGACAGTTTTGCATGAAAACTCATTCCTGGTGGAACTTCATAGCAAAGTACAAAGTTCGTTTTGGATGGACAAAGTTAGTTGAAATAGACAGTTTTTGCATAAAAACTCATTCCTGGTGGAACTTCATAGCAAAGTACAAAGTTAGTTTTGGATGGACAAAGTTAGTTGAAATAGACAGTTTTTGCATAAAAACTCATTCCTGGTGGAACTTCATAGCGTAGTACAAAGTTCGTTTTGGATGGATCAATTTAGTTGAAATAGACAGTTTTTGCATGAAAACTCATTCCTGGTGGAACTTCATAGCAAAGTACAAAGTTCGTTTTGGATGGACAAAGTTAGTTGGAATAGACAGTTTTTGCATGAAAACTCATTCCTGGTGGAACTTCATAGCAAAGTACAAAGTTCGTTTTGGATGGATCAATTTAGTTGAAATAGACAGTTTTTGTATGAAAACTCATTCCTGGTGGAACTTCATAGCAAAGTACAAAGTTCGAATCAGATGGACAAAGTGAGTTGAAATAGACAGTTTTTGCATGAAAACTCATTCCTGGTGGAACTTCATAGCAAAGTACAAAGTTCGTTTTGGATGGACAAAGTTAGTTGAAATAGACAGTTTTTGCATGAAAACTCATTCCTGGTGGAACTTCATAGCAAAGTACAAAGTTCGTTTTGGATGGATCAATTTAGTTGAAATAGACAGTTTTTGCATGAAAACTCATTCCTGGTGGAACTTCATAGCAAAGTACAAAGTTCGTTTTGGATGGACAAAGTTAGTTGAAATAGACAGTTTTTGCATGAAAACTCATTCCTGGTGGAACTTCATAGCAAAGTACAAAGTTCGTTTTGGATGGACAAAGTTAGTTGAAATAGACAGTTTTTGCATGAAAACTCATTCCTGGTGGAACTTCATAGCAAAGTACAAAGTTTGTTTTGGATGGACGAGTTAAGTTGAAATAGACAGTTTTTGTATGAAAACTCATTCCTGGTGGAACTTCATAGCAAAGTACAAAGTTCGTTTTGGATGGACAAAGTTAGTTGAAATAGACAGTTTTTGCATGAAAACTCATTCCTGGTGGAACTTCATAGCAAAGTACAAAGTTCGTTTTGGATGGACAAAGTTAGTTGAAATAGACAGTTTTTGCATGAAAACTCATTCCTGGTGGAACTTCATAGCAAAGTACAAAGTTCGTTTTGGATGGACAAAGTTAGTTGAAATAGACAGTTTTTGCATAAAAACTCATTCCTGGTGGAACTTCATAGCAAAGTACAAAGTTCGTTTTGGATGGATCAATTTAGTTGAAATAGACAGTTTTTGCATGAAAACTCATTCCTGGTGGAACTTCATAGCAAAGTACAAAGTTCGTTTTGGATGGATCAATTTAGTTGAAATAGACAGTTTTTGCATGAAAACTCATTCCTGGTGGAACTTCATAGCAAAGTACAAAGTTCGTTTTGGATGGATCAATTTAGTTGAAATAGACAGTTTTTGCATGAAAACTCATTCCTGGTAGAACTTCATAGCAAAGTACAAAGTTCGTTTTAGATGGACAAAGTTAGTTGAAATAGACAGTTTTTGCATGAAAACTCATTCCTGGTGGAACTTCATAGCAAAGTACAAAGTTCGTTTTGGATGGATCAATTTAGTTGAAATAGACAGTTTTTGCATGAAAACTCATTCCTGGTGGTACTTCATAGCAAAGTACAAAGTTCGTTTTGGATGGACAAAGTTAGTTGAAATAGACAGTTTTTGCATAAAAACTCATTCCTGGTGGAACTTCATAGCAAAGTACAAAGTTCGTTTTGGATGGATCAGTTTAGTTGAAATAGACAGTTTTTGCATGAAAACTCATTCCTGGTGGAACTTCATAGCAAAGTACAAAGTTCGTTTTGGATGGACAAAGTTAGTTGAAATAGACAGTTTTTGCATAAAAACTCATTCCTGGTGGAACTTCATAGCAAAGTACAAAGTTCGTTTTGGATGGATCAATTTAGTTGAAATAGACAGTTTTTGCATGAAAACTCATTCCTGGTGGAACTTCATAGCAAAGTACAAAGTTCGTTTTGGATGGACGAATTAAGTTGAAATAGACAGTTTTTGTATGAAAACTCATTCCTGGTGGAACTTCATAGCAAAGTACAAAGTTCGAATCAGATGGACAAAGTTAGTTGAAATAGACAGTTCTTGCATGAAAACTCATTCCTGGTAGAACTTCATAGCAAAGTACAAAGTTCCTTTTGGATGGATCAATTTAGTTGAAATAGACAGTTTTTGCATGAAAACTCATTCCTGGTGGAACTTCATAGCAAAGTACAAAGTTCGTTTTGGATGGATCAATTTAGTTGAAATAGACAGTTTTTGCATGAAAACTCATTCCTGGTGGAACTTCATAGCAAAGTACAAAGTTCGTTTTGGATGGATCAGTTTAGTTGAAATAGACAGTTTTTGCATGAAAACTCATTCCTGGTGGAACTTCATAGCAAAGTACAAAGTTCGTTTTGGATGGACAAAGTTAGTTGAAATAGACAGTTTTTGCATAAAAACTCATTCCTGGTGGAACTTCATAGCAAAGTACAAAGTTCGTTTTGGATGGATCAATTTAGTTGAAATAGACAGTTTTTGCATGAAAACTCATTCCTGGTGGAACTTCATAGCAAAGTACAAAGCTCGTTTTGGATGGACAAAGTTAGTTGAAATAGACAGTTTTTGCATGAAAACTCATTCCTGGTGGAACTTCATAGCAAAGTACAAAGTTCGTTTTGGATGGACGAATTAAGTTGAAATAGACAGTTTTTGTATGAAAACTCATTCCTGGTGGAACTTCATAGCAAAGTACAAAGTTCGAATCAGATGGACAAAGTTAGTTGAAATAGACAGTTCTTGCATGAAAACTCATTCCTGGTAGAACTTCATAGCAAAGTACAAAGTTCCTTTTGGATGGATCAATTTAGTTGAAATAGACAGTTTTTGCATGAAAACTCATTCCTGGTGGAACTTCATAGCAAAGTACAAAGTTCGTTTTGGATGGATCAATTTAGTTGAAATAGACAGTTTTTGCATGAAAACTCATTCCTGGTGGAACTTCATAGCAAAGTACAAAGTTCGTTTTGGATGGACAAAGTTAGTTGAAATAGACAGTTTTTGCATAAAAACTCATTCCTGGTGGAACTTCATAGCAAAGTACAAAGTTCGTTTTGGATGGACAAAGTTAGTTGAAATAGACAGTTTTTGCATAAAAACTCATTCCTGGTGGAACTTCATAGCAAAGTACAAAGTTCGTTTTGGATGGATCAATTTAGTTGAAATAGACAGTTTTTGCATGAAAACTCATTCCTGGTGGAACTTCATAGCAAAGTACAAAGTTCGTTTTGGATGGACAAAGTTAGTTGAAATAGACAGTTTTTGCATGAAAACTCATTCCTGGTGGAACTTCATAGCAAAGTACAAAGTTCGTTTTGGATGGACGAATTAAGTTGAAATAGACAGTTTTTGTATGAAAACTCATTCCTGGTGGAACTTCATAGCAAAGTACAAAGTTCGAATCAGATGGACAAAGTTAGTTGAAATAGACAGTTTTTGCATGAAAACTCATTCCTGGTGGAACTTCATAGCAAAGTACAAAGTTCGTTTTGGATGGACAAAGTTAGTTGAAATAGACAGTTTTTGCATGAAAACTCATTCCTGGTGGAACTTCATAGCAAAGTACAAAGTTCGTTTTGGATGGACAAAGTTAGTTGAAATAGACAGTTTTTGTATGAAAACTCATTCCTGGTGGAACTTCATAGCAAAGTACAAAGTTCGAATCAGATGGACGAATTAAGTTGAAATAGACAGTTTTTGCATGAAAACTCATTCCTGGTGGAACTTCATAGCAAAGTACAAAGTTCGTTTTGGATGGACAAAGTTAGTTGAAATAGACAGTTTTTGTATGAAAACTCATTCCTGGTGGAACTTCATAGCAAAGTACAAAGTTCGTTTTGGATGGATCAATTTAGTTGAAATAGACAGTTTTTGCATGAAAACTCATTCCTGGTGGAACTTCATAGCAAAGTACAAAGTTCGTTTTGGATGGATCAATTTAGTTGAAATAGACAGTTTTTGCATGAAAACTCATTCCTGGTGGAACTTCATAGCAAAGTACAAAGTTCGTTTTGGATGGACAAAGTTAGTTGAAATAGACAGTTTTTGCATAAAAACTCATTCCTGGTGGAACTTCATAGCAAAGTACAAAGTTCGTTTTGGATGGATCAATTTAGTTGAAATAGACAGTTTTTGCATGAAAACTCATTCCTGGTGGAACTTCATAGCAAAGTACAAAGTTCGTTTTGGATGGACGAATTAAGTTGAAATAGACAGTTTTTGTATGAAAACTCATTCCTGGTGGAACTTCATAGCAAAGTACAAAGTTCGAATCAGATGGACGAATTAAGTTGAAATAGACAGTTTTTGCATGAAAACTCATTCCTGGTAGAACTTCTTAGCAAAGTACAAAGTTCGTTTTAGATGGACAAAGTTAGTAGAAATAGAAAGTTTTTGTATGAAAACTCATTCCTGGTGGAACTTCATAGCAAAGTACAAAGTTCGTTTTGGATGGATCAATTTAGTTGAAATAGACAGTTTTTGCATGAAAACTCATTCCTGGTGGAACTTCATAGCAAAGTACAAAGTTCGTTTTGGATGGACAAAGTTAGTTGAAATAGACAGTTTTTGCATGAAAACTCATTCCTGGTGGAACTTCATAGCAAAGTACAAAGTTCGTTTTGGATGGACAAAGTTAGTTGAAATAGACAGTTTTTGCATGAAAACTCATTCCTGGTGGAACTTCATAGCAAAGTACAAAGTTCGTTTTGGATGGATCAATTTAGTTGAAATAGACAGTTTTGCATGAAAACTCATTCCTGGTGGAACTTCATAGCAAAGTACAAAGTTCGTTTTGGATGGACAAAGTTAGTTGAAATAGACAGTTTTTGCATAAAAACTCATTCCTGGTGGAACTTCATAGCAAAGTACAAAGTTAGTTTTGGATGGACAAAGTTAGTTGAAATAGACAGTTTTTGCATAAAAACTCATTCCTGGTGGAACTTCATAGCAAAGTACAAAGTTCGTTTTGGATGGATCAATTTAGTTGAAATAGACAGTTTTTGCATGAAAACTCATTCCTGGTGGAACTTCATAGCAAAGTACAAAGTTCGTTTTGGATGGACAAAGTTAGTTGGAATAGACAGTTTTTGCATGAAAACTCATTCCTGGTGGAACTTCATAGCAAAGTACAAAGTTCGTTTTGGATGGACGAATTAAGTTGAAATAGACAGTTTTTGTATGAAAACTCATTCCTGGTGGAACTTCATAGCAAAGTACAAAGTTCGTTTTGGATGGACGAATTAAGTTGAAATAGACAGTTTTTGCATAAAAACTCATTCCTGGTGGAACTTCATAGCAAAGTACAAAGTTCGTTTTGGATGGACGAATTAAGTTGAAATAGACAGTTTTTGCATGAAAACTCATTCCTGGTGGAACTTCATAGCAAAGTACAAAGTTCGTTTTGGATGGACGAATTAAGTTGAAATAGACAGTTTTTGTATGAAAACTCATTCCTGGTGGAACTTCATAGCAAAGTACAAAGTTCGTTTTGGATGGACGAATTAAGTTGAAATAGACAGTTTTTGCATAAAAACTCATTCCTGGTGGAACTTCATAGCAAAGTACAAAGTTCGTTTTGGATGGACGAATTAAGTTGAAATAGACAGTTTTTGCATGAAAACTCATTCCTGGTGGAACTTCATAGCAAAGTACAAAGTTCGTTTTGGATGGACGAATTAAGTTGAAATAGACAGTTTTTGTATGAAAACTCATTCCTGGTGGAATTTCATAGCAAAGTACAAAGTTCGAATCAGATGGACGAATTAAGTTGAAATAGACAGTTTTTGCATGAAAACTCATTCCTGGTGGAACTTCATAGCAAAGTACAAAGTTCGTTTTGGATGGACGAATTAAGTTGAAATAGACAGTTTTTGCATGAAAACTCATTCCTGGTGGAACTTCATAGCAAAGTACAAAGTTCGTTTTGGATGGACGAATTAAGATGAAATAGACAGTTTTTGTATGAAAACTCATTCCTGGTGGAACTTCATAGCAAAGTACAAAGTTCGTTTTGGATGGATCAATTTAGTTGAAATAGACAGTTTTTGCATGAAAACTCATTCCTGGTGGAACTTCATAGCAAAGTACAAAGTTCGTTTTGGATGGACGAATTAAGTTGAAATAGACAGTTTTTGCATGAAAACTCATTCCTGGTGGAACTTCATAGCAAAGTACAAAGTTCGTTTTGGATGGACGAATTAAGTTGAAATAGACAGTTTTTGTATGAAAACTCATTCCTGGTGGAACTTCATAGCAAAGTACAAAGTTCGAATCAGATGGACGAATTAAGTTGAAATAGACAGTTTTTGCATAAAAACTCATTCCTGGTGGAACTTCATAGCAAAGTACAAAGTTCGTTTTGGATGGACGAATTAAGTTGAAATAGACAGTTTTTGCATGAAAACTCATTCCTGGTGGAACTTCATAGCAAAGTACAAAGTTCGTTTTGGATGGATCAATTTAGTTGAAATAGACAGTTTTTGCATGAAAACTCATTCCTGGTGGAACTTCATAGCAAAGTACAAAGTTCGTTTTGGATAAACAAAGTTAGTTGAAATAGACAGTTTTTGCATGAAAACTCATTCCTGGTGGAACTTCATAGCAAAGTACAAAGTTCGTTTTGGATGGATCAATTTAGTTGAAATAGACAGTTTTTGTATGAAAACTCATTCCTGGTGGAACTTCATAGCAAAGTACAAAGTTCGTTTTGGATGGACAAAGTTAGTTGAAATAGACAGTTTTTGCATAAAAACTCATTCCTGGTGGAACTTCATAGCAAAGTACAAAGTTCGTTTTGGATGGACGAATTAAGTTGAAATAGACAGTTTTTGCATGAAAACTCATTCCTGGTGGAACTTCATAGCAAAGTACAAAGTTCGTTTTGGATGGACGAATTAAGTTGAAATAGACAGTTTTTGTATGAAAACTCATTCCTGGTGGAATTTCATAGCAAAGTACAAAGTTCGAATCAGATGGACGAATTAAGTTGAAATAGACAGTTTTTGCATGAAAACTCATTCCTGGTGGAACTTCATAGCAAAGTACAAAGTTCGTTTTAGATGGACAAAGTTAGTTGAAATAGACAGTTTTTGCATAAAAACTCATTCCTGGTGGAACTTCATAGCAAAGTACAAAGTTCGTTTTGGATGGACGAATTAAGTTGAAATAGACAGTTTTTGTATGAAAACTCATTCCTGGTGGAACTTCATAGCAAAGTACAAAGTTCGAATCAGATGGACGAATTTAGTTGAAATTGACAGTTTTTGCATGAAAACTCATTCCTGGTGGAACTTCATAGCAAAGTACAAAGTTCGTTTTAGATGGACAAAGTTAGTTGAAATAGACAGTTTTTGCATAAAAACTCATTCCTGGTGGAACTTCATAGCAAAGTACAAGGTTCGTTTTGGATGGACGAATTAAGTTGAAATAGACAGTTTTTGTATGAAAACTCATTCCTGGTGGAACTTCATAGCAAAGTACAAAGTTCGTTTTGGATAGACAAAGTTAGTTGAAATAGACAGTTTTTGCATGAAAACTCATTCCTGGTGGAACTTCATAGCAAAGTACAAAGTTCGAATCAGATGGACGAATTAAGTTGAAATAGACAGTTTTTGCATGAAAACTCATTCCTGGTGGAACTTCATAGCAAAGTACAAAGTTCGTTTTGGATGGACGAATTAAGTTGAAATAGACAGTTTTTGTATGTAAACTCATTCCTGGTGGAACTTCATAGCAAAGTACAAAGTTCGAATCAGGTGGACAAAGTTAGTTGAAATAGACAGTTTTTGCATGAAAACTCATTCCTGGTGGAACTTCATAGCAAAGTACAAAGTTCGTTTTGGATAGACAAAGTTAGTTGAAATAGACAGTTTTTGCATGAAAACTCATTCCTGGTGGAACTTCATAGCAAAGTACAAAGTTCGTTTTGGATGGATCAATTTAGTTGAAATAGACAGTTTTTGCATGAAAACTCATTCCTGGTGGAACTTCATAGCAAAGTACAAAGTTCGTTTTGGATGGATCAATTTAGTTGAAATAGACAGTTTTTGCATGAAAACTCATTCCTGGTGGAACTTCATAGCAAAGTACAAAGTTCGTTTTGGATGGACGAATTAAGTTGAAACAGACAGTTTTTGCATGAAAACTCATTCCTGGTGGAACTTCATAGCAAAGTACAAAGTTCGTTTTAGATGGACAAAGTTAGTTGAAATAGACAGTTTTTGCATAAAAACTCATTCCTGGTGGAACTTCATAGCAAAGTACAAAGTTCGTTTTGGATGGATCAATTTAGTTGAAATAGACAGTTTTTGTATGAAAACTCATTCCTGGTGGAACTTCATAGCAAAGTACAAAGTTCGTTTTGGATGGATCAATTTAGTTTAAATAGACAGTTTTTGCATGAAAACTCATTCCTGGTGGAACTTCATAGCAAAGTACAAAGTTCGTTTTGGATGGATCAATTTAGTTGAAATAGACAGTTTTTGCATGAAAACTCATTCCTGGTGGAACTTCATAGCAAAGTACAAAGTTCGTTTTGGATGGATCAATTTAGTTGAAATAGACAGTTTTTGTATGAAAACTCATTCCTGGTGGAACTTCATAGCAAAGTACAAAGTTCGTATCGGATGGATCAATTTAGTTGAAATAGACAGTTCTTGCATGAAAACTCATTCCTGGTAGAACTTCATAGCAAAGTACAAAGTTCGTATCGGATGGACGAATTAAGTTGAAATAGACAGTTTTTGCATGAAAACTCATTCCTGGTGGAACTTCATAGCAAAGTACAAAGTTCGTTTTGGATGGATCAATTTAGTTGAAATAGACAGTTTTTGCATGAAAACTCATTCCTGGTGGAACTTCATAGCAAAGTACAAAGTTCGTATCGGATGGATCAATTTAGTTGAAATAGACAGTTCTTGCATGAAAACTCATTCCTGGTGGAACTTCATAGCAAAGTACAAAGTTCGTTTTGGATGGATCAATTTAGTTGAAATAGACAGTTTTTGCATGAAAACTCATTCCTGGTGGAACTTCATAGCAAAGTACAAAGTTCGTATCGGATGGACGAATTAAGTTGAAATAGACAGTTCTTGCATGAAAACTCATTCCTGGTGGAACTTCATAGCAAAGTACAAAGTTCGAATCGGATGGACAAAGTTAGTTGAAATAGACAGTTTTTGCATGAAAACTCATTCCTGGTGGAACTTCATAGCAAAGTACAAAGTTCGTTTTGGATGGACAAAGTTAGTTGAAATAGACAGTTCTTGCATGAAAACTCATTCCTGGTAGAACTTCATAGCAAAGTACAAAGTTCGTATCGGATGGATGAATTAAGTTGAAATAGACAGTTTTTGCATGAAAACTCATTCCTGGTGGAACTTCATAGCAAAGTACAAAGTTCGTTTTGGATGGATCAATTTAGTTGAAATAGACAGTTTTTGCATGAAAACTCATTCCTGGTGGAACTTCATAGCAAAGTACAAAGTTCGTTTTGGATGGACAAAATTAGTTGAAATAGACAGTTTTTGCATGAAAACTCATTCCTGGTGGAACTTCATAGCAAAGTACAAAGTTCGTATCGGATGGATCAATTTAGTTGAAATAGACAGTTTTTGCATGAAAACTCATTCCTGGTGGAACTTCATAGCAAATACAAAGTTCGTTTTGGATGGACAAAGTTAGTTGAAATAGACAGTTTTTGCATGAAAACTCATTCCTGGTGGAACTTCATAGCAAAGTACAAAGTTCGTTTTGGATGGATCAATTTAGTTGAAATAGACAGTTTTTGCATGAAAACTCATTCCTGGTGGAACTTCATAGCAAAGTACAAAGTTCGTTTTGGATGGACAAAGTTAGTTGAAATAGACAGTTCTTGCATGAAAATTCATTCCTGGTAGAACTGCATAGCAAAGTACAAAGTTCGTATCGGATGGATCAATTTAGTTGAAATAGACAGTTTTTGCATGAAAACTCATTCCTGGTGGAACTTCATAGCAAAGAACAAAGTTCGTTTTGGATGGATCAATTTAGTTGAAATAGACAGTTTTTGTATGAAAACTCATTCCTGGTGGAACTTCATAGCAAAGTACAAAGTTCGTTTTGGATGGATCAATTTAGTTGAAATAGACAGTTTTTGCATGAAAACTCATTCGTGGTGGAACTTCATAGCAAAGTACAAAGTTCGTTTTGGATGGACAAAATTAGTTGAAATAGACAGTTTTTGCATGAAAACTCATTCCTGGTGGAACTTCATAGCAAAGTACAAAGTTCGTATCGGATGGATCAATTTAGTTGAAATAGACAGTTTTTGCATGAAAACTCATTCCTGGTGGAACTTCATAGCAAAGTACAAAGTTCGTTTTGGATGGACAAAGTTAGTTGAAATAGACAGTTTTTGCATGAAAACTCATTCCTGGTGGAACTTCATAGCAAAGTACAAAGTTCGTTTTGGATGGATCAATTTAGTTGAAATAGACAGTTTTTGCATGAAAACTCATTCCTGGTGGAACTTCATAGCAAAGTACAAAGTTCGTTTTGGATGGACAAAGTTAGTTGAAATAGACAGTTTTTGCATAAAAACTCATTCCTGGTGGAACTTCATAGCAAAGTACAAAGTTCGTTTTGGATGGATCAATTTAGTTGAAATAGACAGTTTTTGCATAAAAACTCATTCCTGGTGGAACTTCATAGCAAAGTACAAAGTTCGTTTTGGATGGACAAAGTTAGTTGAAATAGACAGTTTTTGCATGAAAACTCATTCCTGGTGGAACTTCATAGCAAAGTACAAAGTTCGTTTTGGATGGATCAATTTAGTTGAAATAGACAGTTTTTGCATGAAAACTCATTCCTGGTGGAACTTCATAGCAAAGTACAAAGTTCGTTTTGGATGGATCAATTTAGTTGAAATAGACAGTTCTTGCATGAAAACTCATTCCTGGTGGAACTTCATAGCAAAGTACAAAGTTCGTATCGGATGGACGAATTAAGTTGAAATAGACAGTTTTTGCATGAAAACTCATTCCTGGTGGAACTTCATAGCAAAGAACAAAGTTCGTTTTGGATGGATCAATTTAGTTAAAATAGACAGTTTTTGCATGAAAACTCATTCCTGGTGGAACTTCATAGCAAAGTACAAAGTTCGTTTTGGATGGACAAAGTTAGTTGAAATAGACAGTTTTTGCATGAAAACTCATTCCTGGTGGAACTTCATAGCAAAGTACAAAGTTCGTTTTGGATGGACAAAGTTAGTTGAAATAGACAGTTCTTGCATGAAAACTCATTCCTGGTAGAACTTCATAGCAAAGTACAAAGTTCGTTTTGGATGGATCGATTTAGTTAAAATAGACAGTTCTTGCATGAAAACTCATTCCTGGTAGAACTTCATAGCAAAGTACAAAGTTCGTATCGGATGGACGAATTAAGTTGAAATAGACAGTTTTTGCATGAAAACTCATTCCTGGTGGAACTTCATAGCAAAGAACAAAGTTCGTTTTGGATGGATCAATTTAGTTAAAATAGACAGTTTTTGCATGAAAACTCATTCCTGGTGGAACTTCATAGCAAAGTACAAAGTTCGTTTTGGATGGATCAATTTAGTTGAAATAGACAGTTTTTGCATGAAAACTCATTCCTGGTGGAACTTCATAGCAAAGTACAAAGTTCGTTTTGGATGGATCAATTTAGTTGAAATAGACAGTTTTTGCATGAAAACTCATTCCTGGTAGAACTTCATAGCAAAGTACAAAGTTCGTATCGGATGGACGAATTAAGTTGAAATAGACAGTTTTTGCATGAAAACTCATTCCTGGTGGAACTTCATAGCAAAGAACAAAGTTCGTTTTGGATGGATCAATTTAGTTAAAATTAGACAGTTTTTGCATGAAAACTCATTCCTGGTGGAACTTCATAGCAAAGTACAAAGTTCGTTTTGGATGGACAAAGTTAGTTGAAATAGACAGTTTTTGCATGAAAACTCATTCCTGGTGGAACTTCATAGCAAAGTACAAAGTTCGTTTTGGATGGATCAATTTAGTTGAAATAGACAGTTTTTGCATGAAAACTCATTCCTGGTGGAACTTCATAGCAAAGTACAAAGTTCGTTTTGGATGGATCAATTTAGTTGAAATAGACAGTTCTTGCATGAAAACTCATTCCTGGTAGAACTTCATAGCAAAGTACAAAGTTCGTATCGGATGGACGAATTAAGTTGAAATAGACAGTTTTTGCATGAAAACTCATTCCTGGTGGAACTTCATAGCAAAGTACAAAGTTCGTTTTGGATGGATCAATTTAGTTAAAATAGACAGTTTTTGCATGAAAACTCATTCCTGGTGGAACTTCATAGCAAAGTACAAAGTTCGTTTTGGATGGACAAAGTTAGTTGAAATAGACAGTTTTTGCATGAAAACTCATTCCTGGTGGAACTTCATAGCAAAGTACAAAGTTCGTTTTGGATGGACAAAGTTAGTTGAAATAGACAGTTCTTGCATGAAAACTCATTCCTGGTAGAACTTCATAGCAAAGTACAAAGTTCGTTTTGGATGGATCGATTTAGTTAAAATAGACAGTTTTTGCATGAAAACTCATTCCTGGTGGAACTTCATAGCAAAGTACAAAGTTCGTTTTGGATGGACAAAGTTAGTTGAAATAGACAGTTTTTGCATGAAAACTCATTCCTGGTGGAACTTCATAGCAAAGTACAAAGTTCGTTTTGGATGGATCAATTTAGTTGAAATAGACAGTTTTTGCATGAAAACTCATTCCTGGTGGAACTTCATAGCAAAGTACAAAGTTCGTTTTGGATGGATCAATTTAGTTAAAATAGACAGTTTTTGCATGAAAACTCATTCCTGGTGGAACTTCATAGCAAAGTACAAAGTTCGTTTTGGATGGATCAATTTAGTTGAAATAGACAGTTCTTGCATGAAAACTCATTCCTGGTAGAACTTCACAGCAAAGTACAAAGTTCGTTTTGGATGGACAAAGTTAGTTGAAATAGACAGTTTTTGCATAAAAACTCATTCCTGGTGGAACTTCATAGCAAAGTACAAAGTTCGTTTTGGATGGATCAATTAAGTTGAAATAGACAGTTCTTGCATGAAAACTCATTCCTGGTAGAACTTCACAGCAAAGTACAAAGTTCGTTTTAGATGGACAAAGTTAGTTGAAATAGACAGTTTTTGCATGAAAACTCATTCCTGGTGGAACTTCATAGCAAAGTACAAAGTTCGTTTTGGATGGATCAATTTAGTTGAAATAGACAGTTTTTGCATGAAAACTCATTCCTGGTGGAACTTCATAGCAAAGTACAAAGTTCGTTTTGGATGGACAAAGTTAGTTGAAATAGACAGTTTTTGCATGAAAACTCATTCCTGGTGGAACTTCATAGCAAAGTACAAAGTTCGTTTTGGATGGATCAATTTAGTTGAAATAGACAGTTTTTGCATGAAAACTCATTCCTGGTGGAACTTCACAGCAAAGTACAAAGTTCGTTTTGGATGGACAAAATTAGTTGAAATAGACAGTTTTTGCATAAAAACTCATTCCTGGTGGAACTTCATAGCAAAGTACAAAGTTCGTTTTGGATGGATCAATTTAGTTGAAATAGACAGTTCTTGCATGAAAACTCATTCCTGGTAGAACTTCACAGCAAAGTACAAAGTTCGTTTTGGATGGACAAAGTTAGTTGAAATAGACAGTTTTTGCATAAAAACTCATTCCTGGTGGAACTTCATAGCAAAGTACAAAGTTCGTTTTGGATGGACAAAGTTAGTTGAAATAGACAGTTTTTGCATGAAAACTCATTCCTGGTGGAACTTCATAGCAAAGTACAAAGTTCGTTTTGGATGGACAAAGTTAGTTGAAATAGACAGTTTTTGCATGAAAACTCATTCCTGGTGGAACTTCATAGCAAAGTACAAAGTTCGTTTTGGATGGATCAATTTAGTTGAAATAGACAGTTTTTGCATGAAAACTCATTCCTGGTGGAACTTCATAGCAAAGTACAAAGTTCGTTTTGGATGGACAAAGTTAGTTGAAATAGACAGTTTTTGCATAAAAACTCATTCCTGGTGGAACTTCATAGCAAAGTAAAAAGTTCGTTTTGGATGGATCAATTTAGTTGAAATAGACAGTTTTTGCATGAAAACTCATTCCTGGTGGAACTTCATAGCAAAGTACAAAGTTCGTTTTGGATGGACAAAGTTAGTTGAAATAGACAGTTTTTGCATGAAATCTCATTCCTAGTGGAACTTCATAGCAAAGTACAAAGTTCGTTTTGGATGGACGAATTAAGTTGAAATAGACAGTTTTTGTATGAAAACTCATTCCTGGTGGAACTTCATAGCAAAGTACAAAGTTCGAATCAGATGGACGAATTAAGTTGAAATAGACAGTTTTTGCATGAAAACTCATTCCTGGTGGAACTTCATAGCAAAGTACAAAGTTCGAATCAGATGGACGAATTAAGTTGAAATAGACAGTTTTTGCATGAAAACTCATTCCTGGTGGAACTTCATAGCAAAGTACAAAGTTCGTTTTGGATGGACAAAGTTAGTTGAAATAGACAGTTTTTGCATGAAAACTCATTCCTGGTGGAACTTCATAGCAAAGTACAAAGTTCGTTTTGGATGGATCAATTTAGTTGAAATAGACAGTTTTTGCATGAAAACTCATTCCTGGTGGAACTTCATAGCAAAGTACAAAGTTCGTTTTGGATGGACAAAGTTAGTTGAAATAGACAGTTTTTGCATAAAAACTCATTCCTGGTGGAACTTCATAGCAAAGTACAAAGTTCGTTTTGGATGGATCAATTTAGTTGAAATAGACAGTTTTTGCATGAAAACTCATTCCTGGTGGAACTTCATAGCAAAGTACAAAGTTCGTTTTGGATGGACAAAGTTAGTTGGAATAGACAGTTTTTGCATGAAAACTCATTCCTGGTGGAACTTCATAGCAAAGTACAAAGTTCGTTTTGGATGGACAAAGTTAGTTGGAATAGACAGTTTTTGCATGAAAACTCATTCCTGGTGGAACTTCATAGCAAAGTACAAAGTTCGTTTTGGATGGATCAATTAAGTTGAAATAGACAGTTTTTGTATGAAAACTCATTCCTGGTGGAACTTCATAGCAAAGTACAAAGTTCGAATCAGATGGACAAAGTTAGTTGAAATAGACAGTTTTTGCATGAAAACTCATTCCTGGTGGAACTTCATAGCAAAGTACAAAGTTCGTTTGTGATGGACAAAGTTAGTTGAAATAGACAGTTTTTGTATGAAAACTCATTCCTGGTGGAACTTAATAGCAAAGTACAAAGTTCGTTTTGGATGGATCAATTTAGTTGAAATAGACAGTTTTTGCATGAAAACTCATTCCTGGTGGAACTTCATAGCAAAGTACAAAGTTCGTTTTGGATGGATCAATTTAGTTGAAATAGATAGTTTTTGCATGAAAACTCATTCCTGGTGGAACTTCATAGCAAAGTACAAAGTTCGTTTTGGATGGACAAAGTTAGTTGAAATAGACAGTTTTTGCATAAAAACTCATTCCTGGTGGAACTTCATAGCAAAGTACAAAGTTCGTTTTGGATGGACGAATTAAGTTGAAATAGACAGTTTTTGTATGAAAACTTATTCCTGGTGGAACTTCATAGCAAAGTACAAAGTTCGAATCAGATGGACGAATTAAGTTGAAATAGACAGTTTTTGCATGAAAACTCATTCCTGGTAGAACTTCATAGCAAAGTACAAAGTTCGTTTTAGATGGACAAAGTTAGTTGAAATAGACAGTTTTTGTATGAAAACTCATTCCTGGTGGAACTTCATAGCAAAGTACAAAGTTCGTTTTGGATGGACGAATTAAGTTGAAATAGACAGTTTTTGCATGAAAACTCATTCCTGGTGGAACTTCATAGCAAAGTACAAAGTTCGTTTTGGATGGATCAATTTAGTTGAAATAGACAGTTTTTGCATGAAAACTCATTCCTGGTGGAACTTCATAGCAAAGTACAAAGTTCGTTTTGGATGGACAAAGTTAGTTGAAATAGACAGTTTTTGCATGAAAACTCATTCCTGGTGGAACTTCATTGCAAAGTACAAAGTTCGTTTTGGATGGATCAATTTAGTTGAAATAGACAGTTTTTGCATGAAAACTCATTCCTGGTGGAACTTCATAGCAAAGTACAAAGTTCGTTTTGGATGGACAAAGTTAGTTGAAATAGACAGTTTTTGCATGAAAACTCATTCCTGGTGGAACTTCATAGCAAAGTACAAAGTTCGTTTTGGATGGATCAATTTAGTTGAAATAGACAGTTTTTGCATGAAAACTCATTCCTGGTGGAACTTCATAGCAAAGTACAAAGTTCGTTTTGGATGGACAAAGTTAGTTGAAATAGACAGTTTTTGCATGAAAACTCATTCCTGGTGGAACTTCATAGCAAAGTACAAAGTTCGTTTTGGATGGATCAATTTAGTTGAAATAGACAGTTTTTGCATGAAAACTCATTCCTGGTGGAACTTCATTGCAAAGTACAAAGTTCGTTTTGGATGGACAAAGTTAGTTGAAATAGACAGTTTTTGCATGAAAACTCATTCCTGGTGGAACTTCATAGCAAAGTACAAAGTTCGTTTTGGATGTATCAATTTAGTTGAAATAGACAGTTTTTGCATGAAAACTCATTCCTGGTGGAACTTCATAGCAAAGTACAAAGTTCGTTTTGGATGGACAAAGTTAGTTGAAATAGACAGTTTTTGCATGAAAACTCATTCCTGGTGGAACTTCATAGCAAAGTACAAAGTTCGTTTTGGATGGATCAATTTAGTTGAAATAGACAGTTTTTGCATGAAAACTCATTCCTGGTGGAACTTCATAGCAAAGTACAAAGTTCGTTTTGGATGGACAAAGTTAGTTGAAATAGACAGTTTTTGCATAAAAACTCATTCCTGGTGGAACTTCATAGCAAAGTAAAAAGTTCGTTTTGGATGGATCAATTTAGTTGAAATAGACAGTTTTTGCATGAAAACTCATTCCTGGTGGAACTTCATAGCAAAGTACAAAGTTCGTTTTGGATGGACAAAGTTAGTTGAAATAGACAGTTTTTGCATGAAAACTCATTCCTAGTGGAACTTCATAGCAAAGTACAAAGTTCGTTTTGGATGGACGAATTAAGTTGAAATAGACAGTTTTTGTATGAAAACTCATTCCTGGTGGAACTTCATAGCAAAGTACAAAGTTCGAATCAGATGGACGAATTAAGTTGAAATAGACAGTTTTTGCATGAAAACTCATTCCTGGTGGAACTTCATAGCAAAGTACAAAGTTCGAATCAGATGGACGAATTAAGTTGAAATAGACAGTTTTTGCATGAAAACTCATTCCTGGTGGAACTTCATAGCAAAGTACAAAGTTCGTTTTGGATGGATCAATTTAGTTGAAATAGACAGTTTTTGCATGAAAACTCATTCCTGGTGGAACTTCATAGCAAAGTACAAAGTTCGTTTTGGATGGATCAATTTAGTTGAAATAGACAGTTTTTGCATGAAAACTCATTCCTGGTGGAACTTCATAGCAAAGTACAAAGTTCGTTTTGGATGGACAAAGTTAGTTGAAAAAGACAGTTTTTGCATAAAAACTCATTCCTGGTGGAACTTCATAGCAAAGTACAAAGTTCGTTTTGGATGGACAAAGTTAGTTGAAATAGACAGTTTTTGCATAAAAACTCATTCCTGGTGGAACTTCATAGCAAAGTACAAAGTTCGTTTTGGATGGATCAATTTAGTTGAAATAGACAGTTTTTGCATGAAAACTCATTCCTGGTGGAACTTCATAGCAAAGTACAAAGTTCGTTTTGGATGGACAAAGTTAGTTGGAATAGACAGTTTTTGCATGAAAACTCATTCCTGGTGGAACTTCATAGCAAAGTACAAAGTTCGTTTTGGATGGACAAAGTTAGTTGGAATAGACAGTTTTTGCATGAAAACTCATTCCTGGTGGAACTTCATAGCAAAGTACAAAGTTCGTTTTGGATGGATCAATTAAGTTGAAATAGACAGTTTTTGTATGAAAACTCATTCCTGGTGGAACTTCATAGCAAAGTACAAAGTTCGAATCAGATGGACAAAGTTAGTTGAAATAGACAGTTTTTGCATGAAAACTCATTCCTGGTGGAACTTCATAGCAAAGTACAAAGTTCGTTTTTGATGGACAAAGTTAGTTGAAATAGACAGTTTTTGTATGAAAACTCATTCCTGGTGGAACTTAATAGCAAAGTACAAAGTTCGTTTTGGATGGATCAATTTAGTTGAAATAGACAGTTTTTGCATGAAAACTCATTCCTGGTGGAACTTCATAGCAAAGTACAAAGTTCGTTTTGGATGGATCAATTTAGTTGAAATAGATAGTTTTTGCATGAAAACTCATTCCTGGTGGAACTTCATAGCAAAGTACAAAGTTCGTTTTGGATGGACAAAGTTAGTTGAAATAGACAGTTTTTGCATAAAAACTCATTCCTGGTGGAACTTCATAGCAAAGTACAAAGTTCGTTTTGGATGGACGAATTAAGTTGAAATAGACAGTTTTTGTATGAAAACTTATTCCTGGTGGAACTTCATAGCAAAGTACAAAGTTCGAATCAGATGGACGAATTAAGTTGAAATAGACAGTTTTTGCATGAAAACTCATTCCTGGTAGAACTTCATAGCAAAGTACAAAGTTCGTTTTAGATGGACAAAGTTAGTTGAAATAGACAGTTTTTGTATGAAAACTCATTCCTGGTGGAACTTCATAGCAAAGTACAAAGTTCGTTTTGGATGGACGAATTAAGTTGAAATAGACAGTTTTTGCATGAAAACTCATTCCTGGTGGAACTTCATAGCAAAGTACAAAGTTCGTTTTGGATGGACAAAGTTAGTTGAAATAGACAGTTTTTGCATGAAAACTCATTCCTGGTGGAACTTCATAGCAAAGTACAAAGTTCGTTTTGGATGGATCAATTTAGTTGAAATAGACAGTTTTTGCATGAAAACTCATTCCTGGTGGAACTTCATAGCAAAGTACAAAGTTCGTTTTGGATGGACAAAGTTAGTTGAAATAGACAGTTTTTGCATGAAAACTCATTCCTGGTGGAACTTCATTGCAAAGTACAAAGTTCGTTTTGGATGGATCAATTTAGTTGAAATAGACAGTTTTTGCATGAAAACTCATTCCTGGTGGAACTTCATAGCAAAGTACAAAGTTCGTTTTGGATGGACAAAGTTAGTTGAAATAGACAGTTTTTGCATGAAAACTCATTCCTGGTGGAACTTCATAGCAAAGTACAAAGTTCGTTTTGGATGGACAAAGTTAGTTGAAATAGACAGTTTTTGCATGAAAACTCATTCCTGGTGGAACTTCATAGCAAAGTACAAAGTTCGTTTTGGATGGACAAAGTTAGTTGAAATAGACAGTTTTTGCATGAAAACTCATTCCTGGTGGAACTTCATAGCAAAGTACAAAGTTCGTTTTGGATGGATCAATTTAGTTGAAATAGACAGTTTTTGCATGAAAACTCATTCCTGGTGGAACTTCATAGCAAAGTACAAAGTTCGTTTTGGATGGACAAAGTTAGTTGAAATAGACAGTTTTTGCATGAAAACTCATTCCTGGTGGAACTTCATTGCAAAGTACAAAGTTCGTTTTGGATGGATCAATTTAGTTGAAATAGACAGTTTTTGCATGAAAACTCATTCCTGGTGGAACTTCATAGCAAAGTACAAAGTTCGTTTTGGATGGACAAAGTTAGTTGAAATAGACAGTTTTTGCATGAAAATTCATTCCTGGTGGAACTTCATAGCAAAGTAAAAAGTTCGTTTTGGATGGATCAATTTAGTTGAAATAGACAGTTTTTGCATGAAAACTCATTCCTGGTGGAACTTCATAGCAAAGTACAAAGTTCGTTTTGGATGGACAAAGTTAGTTGAAATAGACAGTTTTTGCATGAAAACTCATTCCTGGTGGAACTTCATAGCAAAGTACAAAGTTCGTTTTGGATGGATCAATTTAGTTGAAATAGACAGTTTTTGCATGAAAACTCATTCCTGGTGGAACTTCATTGCAAAGTACAAAGTTCGTTTTGGATGGACAAAGTTAGTTGAAATAGACAGTTTTTGCATGAAAACTCATTCCTGGTGGAACTTCATAGCAAAGTAAAAAGTTCGTTTTGGATGGATCAATTTAGTTGAAATAGACAGTTTTTGCATGAAAACTCATTCCTGGTGGAACTTCATAGCAAAGTACAAAGTTCGTTTTGGATGGACAAAGTTAGTTGAAATAGACAGTTTTTGCATGAAAACTCATTCCTGGTGGAACTTCATAACAAAGTACAAAGTTCGTTTTGGATGGACGAATTAAGTTGAAATAGACAGTTTTTGTATGAAAACTCATTCCTGGTGGAACTTCATAGCAAAGTACAAAGTTCGAATCAGATGGACGAATTAAGTTGAAATAGACAGTTTTTGCATGAAAACTCATTCCTGGTGGAACTTCATAGCAAAGTACAAAGTTCGTTTTGGATGGACAAAGTTAGTTGAAATAGACAGTTTTTGCATGAAAACTCATTCCTGGTGGAACTTCATAGCAAAGTACAAAGTTCGAATCAGATGGACGAATTAAGTTGAAATAGACAGTTTTTGCATGAAAACTCATTCCTGGTGGAACTTCATAGCAAAGTACAAAGCTCGTTTTGGATGGATCAATTTAGTTGAAATAGACAGTTTTTGCATGAAAACTCATTCCTGGTGGAACTTCATAGCAAAGTACAAAGTTCGTTTTGGATGGATCAATTTAGTTGAAATAGACAGTTTTTGCATGAAAACTCATTCCTGGTGGAACTTCATAGCAAAGTACAAAGTTCGTTTTGGATGGATCAATTTAGTTGAAATAGACAGTTTTTGCATGAAAACTCATTCCTGGTGGAACTTCATAGCAAAGTACAAAGTTCGTTTTGGATGGACAAAGTTAGTTGAAATAGACAGTTTTTGCATAAAAACTCATTCCTGGTGGAACTTCATAGCAAAGTACAAAGTTCGTTTTGGATGGACAAAGTTAGTTGAAATAGACAGTTTTTGCATAAAAACTCATTCCTGGTGGAACTTCATAGCAAAGTAAAAAGTTCGTTTTGGATGGATCAATTTAGTTGAAAAAGACAGTTTTTGCATGAAAACTCATTCCTGGTGGAACTTCATAGCAAAGTACAAAGTTCGTTTTGGATGGATCAATTTAGTTGAAAAAGACAGTTTTTGCATGAAAACTCATTCCTGGTGGAACTTCATAGCAAAGTACAAAGTTCGTTTTGGATGGATCAATTTAGTTGAAATAGACAGTTTTTGCATGAAAACTCATTCCTGGTGGAACTTCATAGCAAAGTACAAAGTTCGAATCAGATGGACGAATTAAGTTGAAATAGACAGTTTTTGTATGAAAACTCATTCCTGGTGGAACTTCATAGCAAAGTAAAAAGTTCGAATCAGATGGACGAATTAAGTTGAAATAGACAGTTTTTGCATGAAAACTCATTCCTGGTGGAACTTCATAGCAAAGTACAAAGTTCGTTTTGGATGGACAAAGTTAGTTGAAATAGACAGTTTTTGCATAAAAACTCATTCCTGGTGGAACTTCATAGCAAAGTACAAAGTTCGTTTTGGATGGACAAAGTTAGTTGAAATAGACAGTTTTTGCATAAAAACTCATTCCTGGTGGAACTTCATAGCAAAGTACAAAGTTCGTTTTGGATGGATCAATTTAGTTGAAATAGACAGTTTTTGCATGAAAACTCATTCCTGGTGGAACTTCATAGCAAAGTACAAAGTTCGTTTTGGATGGACAAAGTTAGTTGAAATAGACAGTTTTTGCATGAAAACTCATTCCTGGTGGAACTTCATAGCAAAGTACAAAGTTCGTTTTGGATGGATCAATTTAGTTGAAATAGACAGTTTTTGCATGAAAACTCATTCCTGGTGGAACTTCATAGCAAAGTACAAAGTTCGTTTTGGATGGATCAATTTAGTTGAAATAGACAGTTTTTGCATGAAAACTCATTCCTGGTGGAACTTCATAGCAAAGTACAAAGTTCGTTTTGGATGGACAAAGTTAGTTGAAATAGACAGTTTTTGCATGAAAACTCATTCCTGGTGGAACTTCATAGCAAAGTACAAAGTTCGTTTTGGATGGACGAATTAAGTTGAAATAGACAGTTTTTGTATGAAAACTCATTCCTGGTGGAACTTCATAGCAAAGTACAAAGTTCGAATCAGATGGACGAATTAAGTTGAAATAGACAGTTTTTGCATGAAAACTCATTCCTGGTGGAACTTCATAGCAAAGTACAAAGTTCGTTTTGGATGGATCAATTTAGTTGAAATAGACAGTTTTTGCATGAAAACTCATTCCTGGTGGAACTTCATAGCAAAGTACAAAGTTCGTTTAGGATGGATCAATTTAGTTGAAATAGACAGTTTTTGCATGAAAACTCATTCCTGGTGGAACTTCATAGCAAAGTACAAAGTTCGTTTTGGATGGACAAAGTTAGTTGAAATAGACAGTTTTTGCATGAAAACTCATTCCTGGTGGAACTTCATAGCAAAGTACAAAGTTCGTTTTGGATGGATCAATTTAGTTGAAATAGACAGTTTTTGCATGAAAACTCATTCCTGGTGGAACTTCATAGCAAAGTACAAAGTTCGTTTTGGATGGACAAAGTTAGTTGAAATAGACAGTTTTTGCATAAAAACTCATTCCTGGTGGAACTTCATAGCAAAGTACAAAGTTCGTTTTGGATGGATCAATTTAGTTGAAATAGACAGTTTTTGCATGAAAACTCATTCCTGGTGGAACTTCATAGCAAAGTACAAAGTTCGTTTTGGATGGACGAATTAAGTTGAAATAGACAGTTTTTGTATGAAAACTCATTCCTGGTGGAACTTCATAGCAAAGTACAAAGTTCGTTTTGGATGGACAAAGTTAGTTGAAATAGACAGTTTTTGCATGAAAACTCATTCCTGGTGGAACTTCATAGCAAAGTACAAAGTTCGTTTTGGATGGATCAATTTAGTTGAAATAGATAGTTTTTGCATGAAAACTCATTCCTGGTGGAACTTCATAGCAAAGTACAAAGTTCGTTTTGGATGGACAAAGTTAGTTGAAATAGACAGTTTTTGCATAAAAACTCATTTCTGGTGGAACTTCATAGCAAAGTACAAAGTTCGTTTTGGATGGATCAATTTAGTTGAAATAGACAGTTTTTGCATGAAAACTCATTCCTGGTGGAACTTCATAGCAAAGTACAAAGTTCGTTTTGGATGGACGAATTAAGTTGAAATAGACAGTTTTTGTATGAAAACTCATTCCTGGTGGAACTTCATAGCAAAGTACAAAGTTCGTTTTGGATGGACAAAGTTAGTTGAAATAGACAGTTTTTGCATGAAAACTCATTCCTGGTGGAACTTCATAGCAAAGTACAAAGTTCGTTTTGGATGGATCAATTTAGTTGAAATAGATAGTTTTTGCATGAAAACTCATTCCTGGTGGAACTTCATAGCAAAGTACAAAGTTCGTTTTGGATGGACAAAGTTAGTTGAAATAGACAGTTTTTGCATAAAAACTCATTTCTGGTGGAACTTCATAGCAAAGTACAAAGTTCGTTTTGGATGGATCAATTTAGTTGAAATAGACAGTTTTTGCATGAAAACTCATTCCTGGTGGAACTTCATAGCAAAGTACAAAGTTCGTTTTGGATGGACGAATTAAGTTGAAATAGACAGTTTTTGTATGAAAACTCATTCCTGGTGGAACTTCATAGCAAAGTACAAAGTTCGTTTTGGATGGACGAATTAAGTTGAAATAGACAGTTTTTGCATAAAAACTCATTTCTGGTGGAACTTCATAGCAAAGTACAAAGTTCGTTTTGGATGGATCAATTTAGTTGAAATAGACAGTTTTTGCATGAAAACTCATTCCTGGTGGAACTTCATAGCAAAGTACAAAGTTCGTTTTGGATGGACGAATTATGTTGAAATAGACAGTTTTTGTATGAAAACTCATTCCTGGTGGAACTTCATAGCAAAGTACAAAGTTCGTTTTGGATGGATCAATTTAGTTGAAATAGACAGTTTTTGCATGAAAACTCATTCCTGGTGGAACTTCATAGCAAAGTACAAAGTTCGTTTTGGATGGACAAAGTTAGTTTAAATAGACAGTTTTTGCATAAAAACTCATTCCTGGTGGAACTTCATAGCAAAGTACAAAGTTCGTTTTGGATGGACAAAGTTAGTTGAAATAGACAGTTTTTGCATAAAAACTCATTCCTGGCGGAAACTTCATAGCAAAGTACAAAGTTCGTTTTGGATGGACGAATTAAGTTGAAATAGACAGTTTTTGCATGAAAACTCATTCCTGGTGGAACTTCATAGCAAAGTACAAAGTTCGTTTTGGATGGATCAATTTAGTTGAAATAGACAGTTTTTGCATGAAAACTCATTCCTGGTGGAACTTCATAGCAAAGTACAAAGTTCGTTTTGGATGGATCAATTTAGTTGAAATAGACAGTTTTTGCATGAAAACTCATTCCTGGTGGAACTTCATAGCAAAGTACAAAGTTCGTTTTGGATGGACGAATTAAGTTGAAATAGACAGTTTTTGTATGAAAACTCATTCCTGGTGGAACTTCATAGCAAAGTACAAAGTTCGTTTTGGATTGATCAATTTAGTTGAAATAGACAGTTTTTGCATGAAAACTCATTCCTGGTGGAACTTCATAGCAAAGTACAAAGTTCGTTTTGGATGGATCAATTTAGTTGAAATAGACAGTTTTTGCATGAAAACTCATTCCTGGTGGAACTTCATAGCAAAGTACAAAGTTCGTTTTGGATGGATCAATTTAGTTGAAATAGACAGTTTTTGCATGAAAACTCATTCCTGGTGGAACTTCATAGCAAAGTACAAAGTTCGTTTTGGATGGACAAAGTTAGTTGAAATAGACAGTTTTTGCATGAAAACTCATTCCTGGTGGAACTTCATAGCAAAGTACAAAGTTCGTTTTGGATGGACAAAGTTAGTTGAAATAGACAGTTTTTGCATAAAAACTCATTCCTGGTGGAACTTCATAGCAAAGTACAAAGTTCGTTTTGGATGCACGAATTAGGTTGAAATGGACAGTTTTTGTATGAAAACTCATTCCTGGTGGAACTTCATAGCAAAGTACAAAGTTCGAATCAGATGGACGAATTAAGTTGAAATAGACAGTTTTTGCATGAAAACTCATTCCTGGTAGAACTTCATAGCAAAGTACAAAGTTCGTTTTAGATGGACAAAGTTAGTTGAAATAGACAGTTTTTGCATGAAAACTCATTCCTGGTGGAACTTCATAGCAAAGTACAAAGTTCGTTTTGGATGGATCAATTTAGTTGAAATAGACAGTTTTTGCATGAAAACTCATTCCTGGTGGAACTTCATAGCAAAGTACAAAGTTCGTTTTGGATGGATCAATTTAGTTGAAATAGACAGTTTTTGCATGAAAACTCATTCCTGGTGGAACTTCATAGCAAAGTACAAAGTTCGTTTTGGATGGACAAAGTTAGTTGAAATAGACAGTTTTTGCATGAAAACTCATTCCTGGTGGAACTTCATAGCAAAGTACAAAGTTCGTTTTGGATGGACAAAGTTAGTTGAAATAGACAGTTTTTGCATAAAAACTCATTCCTGGTGGAACTTCATAGCAAAGTACAAAGTTCGTTTTGGATGGACGAATTTAGTTGAAATAGACAGTTTTTGCATGAAAACTCATTCCTGGTGGAACTTCATAGCAAAGTACAAAGTTCGTTTTGGATGGATCAATTTAGTTGAAATAGACAGTTTTTGCATGAAAACTCATTCCTGGTGGAACTTCATAGCAAAGTACAAAGTTCGTTTTGGATGGATCAATTTAGTTGAAATAGACAGTTTTTGCATGAAAACTCATTCCTGGTGGAACTTCATAGCAAAGTACAAAGTTCGTTTTGGATGGACAAAGTTAGTTGAAATAGACAGTTTTTGCATGAAAACTCATTCCTGGTGGAACTTCATAGCAAAGTACAAAGTTCGTTTTGGATGGACAAAGTTAGTTGAAATAGACAGTTTTTGCATAAAAACTCATTCCTGGTGGAACTTCATAGCAAAGTACAAAGTTCGTTTTGGATGGACGAATTTAGTTGAAATAGACAGTTTTTGCATGAAAACTCATTCCTGGTGGAACTTCATAGCAAAGTACAAAGTTCGTTTTGGATGGATCAATTTAGTTGAAATAGACAGTTTTTGCATGAAAACTCATTCCTGGTGGAACTTCATAGCAAAGTACAAAGTTCGTTTTGGATGGATCAATTTAGTTGAAATAGACAGTTTTTGCATGAAAACTCATTCCTGGTGGAACTTCATAGCAAAGTACAAAGTTCGTTTTGGATTGATCAATTTAGTTGAAATAGACAGTTTTTGCATGAAAACTCATTCCTGGTGGAACTTCATAGCAAAGTACAAAGTTCGTTTTGGATGGATCAATTTAGTTGAAATAGACAGTTTTTGCATGAAAACTCATTCCTGGTGGAACTTCATAGCAAAGTACAAAGTTCGTTTTGGATGGACAAAGTTAGTTGAAATAGACAGTTTTTGCATAAAAACTCATTCCTGGTGGAACTTCATAGCAAAGTACAAAGTTCGTTTTGGATGGACAAAGTTAGTTGAAATAGACAATTTTTGCATAAAAACTCATTCCTGGTGGAACTTCATAGCAAAGTACAAAGTTCGTTTTGGATGGATCAATTTAGTTGAAATAGACAGTTTTTGCATGAAAACTCATTCCTGGTGGAACTTCATAGCAAAGTACAAAGTTCGTTTTGGATGGACAAAGTTAGTTGAAATAGACAGTTTTTGCATAAAAACTCATTCCTGGTGGAACTTCATAGCAAAGTACAAAGTTCGTTTTGGATGGATCAATTTAGTTGAAATAGACAGTTTTTGCATGAAAACTCATTCCTGGTGGAACTTCATAGCAAAGTACAAAGTTCGTTTTGGATGGACAAAGTTAGTTGAAATAGACAGTTTTTGCATGAAAACTCATTCCTGGTGGAACTTCATAGCAAAGTACAAAGTTCGTTTTGGATGGACGAATTAAGTTGAAATAGACAGTTTTTGTATGAAAACTCATTCCTGGTGGAACTTCATAGCAAAGTACAAAGTTCGAATCAGATGGACAAAGTTAGTTGAAATAGACAGTTTTTGCATAAAAACTCATTCCTGGTGGAACTTCATAGCAAAGTACAAAGTTCGTTTTGGATGGACAAAGTTAGTTGAAATAGACAGTTTTTGCATAAAAACTCATTCCTGGTGGAACTTCATAGCAAAGTACAAAGTTCGTTTTGGATGGACAAAGTTAGTTGAAAAAGACAGTTTTTGCATAAAAACTCATTCCTGGTGGAACTTCATAGCAAAGTACAAAGTTCGGTTTGGATGGATCAATTTAGTTGAAATAGACAGTTTTTGCATGAAAACTCATTCCTGGTGGAACTTCAAAGCAAAGTACAAAGTTCGTTTTGGATGGACGAATTAAGTTGAAATAGACAGTTTTTGTATGAAAACTCATTCCTGGTGGAACTTCATAGCAAAGTACAAAGTTCGTTTTGGATGGACAAAGTTAGTTGAAATAGACAGTTTTTGCATGAAAACTCATTCCTGGTGGAACTTCATAGCAAAGTACAAAGTTCGAATCAGATGGACGAATTAAGTTGAAATAGACAGTTTTTGCATGAAAACTCATTCCTGGTGGAACTTCATAGCAAAGTACAAAGTTCGTTTTGGATGGACAAAGTTAGTTGAAATAGACAGTTTTTGCATGAAAACTCATTCCTGGTGGAACTTCATAGCAAAGTACAAAGCTCGTTTTGGATGGATCAATTTAGTTGAAATAGACAGTTTTTGCATGAAAACTCATTCCTGGTGGAACTTCATAGCAAAGTACAAAGTTCGTTTTGGATGGATCAATTTAGTTGAAATAGACAGTTTTTGCATGAAAACTCATTCCTGGTGGAACTTCATAGCAAAGTACAAAGTTCGTTTTGGATGGATCAATTTAGTTGAAATAGACAGTTTTTGCATGAAAACTCATTCCTGGTGGAACTTCATAGCAAAGTACAAAGTTCGTTTTGGATGGATCAATTTAGTTGAAATAGACAGTTTTTGCATGAAAACTCATTCCTGGTGGAACTTCATAGCAAAGTACAAAGTTCGTTTTGGATGGACAAAGTTAGTTGAAATAGACAGTTTTTGCATAAAAACTCATTCCTGGTGGAACTTCATAGCAAAGTACAAAGTTCGTTTTGGATGGACAAAGTTAGTTGAAATAGACAGTTTTTGCATAAAAACTCATTCCTGGTGGAACTTCATAGCAAAGTAAAAAGTTCGTTTTGGATGGATCAATTTAGTTGAAATAGACAGTTTTTGCATGAAAACTCATTCCTGGTGGAACTTCATAGCAAAGTACAAAGTTCGTTTTGGATGGATCAATTTAGTTGAAATAGACAGTTTTTGCATGAAAACTCATTCCTGGTGGAACTTCATAGCAAAGTACAAAGTTCGAATCAGATGGACGATTTAAGTTGAAATAGACAGTTTTTGTATGAAAACTCATTCCTGGTGGAACTTCATAGCAAAGTACAAAGTTCGTTTTGGATGGACAAAGTTAGTTGAAATAGACAGTTTTTGCATAAAAACTCATTCCTGGTGGAACTTCATAGCAAAGTAAAAAGTTCGTTTTGGATGGATCAATTTAGTTGAAATAGACAGTTTTTGCATGAAAACTCATTCCTGGTGGAACTTCATAGCAAAGTACAAAGTTCGTTTTGGATGGATCAATTTAGTTGAAATAGACAGTTTTTGCATGAAAACTCATTCCTGGTGGAACTTCATAGCAAAGTACAAAGTTCGTTTTGGATGGATCAATTTAGTTGAAATAGACAGTTTTTGCATGAAAACTCATTCCTGGTGGAACTTCATAGCAAAGTACAAAGTTCGTTTTGGATGGACAAAGTTAGTTGAAATAGACAGTTTTTGCATAAAAACTCATTCCTGGTGGAACTTAATAGCAAAGTACAAAGTTCGTTTTGGATGGACAAAGTTAGTTGAAATAGACAGTTTTTGCATAAAAACTCATTCCTGGTGGAACTTCATAGCAAAGTACAAAGTTCGTTTTGGATGGACAAAGTTAGTTGAAATAGACAGTTTTTGCATAAAAACTCATTCCTGGTGGAACTTCATAGCAAAGTACAAAGTTCGTTTTGGATGGATCAATTTAGTTGAAATAGACAGTTTTTGCATGAAAACTCATTCCTGGTGGAACTTCATAGCAAAGTACAAAGTTCGTTTTGGATGGACAAAGTTAGTTGAAATAGACAGTTTTTGCATAAAAACTCATTCCTGGTGGAACTTCATAGCAAAGTACAAAGTTCGTTTTGGATGGATCAATTTAGTTGAAATAGACAGTTTTTGCATGAAAACTCATTCCTGGTGGAACTTCATAGCAAAGTACAAAGTTCGTTTTGGATGGACAAAGTTAGTTGAAATAGACAGTTTTTGCATAAAAACTCATTCCTGGTGGAACTTCATAGCAAAGTACAAAGTTCGTTTTGGATGGACAAAGTTAGTTGAAATAGACAGTTTTTGCATAAAAACTCATTCCTGGTGGAACTTCATAGCAAAGTACAAAGTTCGTTTTGGATGGATCAATTTAGTTGAAATAGACAGTTTTTGCATGAAAACTCATTCCTGGTGGAACTTCATAGCAAAGTACAAAGTTCGTTTTGGATGGACAAAGTTAGTTGAAATAGACAGTTTTTGCATAAAAACTCATTCCTGGTGGAACTTCATAGCAAAGTACAAAGTTCGTTTTGGATGGATCAATTTAGTTGAAATAGACAGTTTTTGCATGAAAACTCATTCCTGGTGGAACTTCATAGCAAAGTACAAAGTTCGTTTTGGATGGACGAATTAAGTTGAAATAGACAGTTTTTGCATAAAAACTCATTCCTGGTGGAACTTCATAGCAAAGTACAAAGTTCGTTTTGGATGGACAAAGTTAGTTGAAATAGACAGTTTTTGCATAAAAACTCATTCCTGGTGGAACTTCATAGCAAAGTACAAAGTTCGTTTTGGATGGATCAATTTAGTTGAAATAGACAGTTTTTGCATGAAAACTCATTCCTGGTGGAACTTCATAGCAAAGTACAAAGTTCGTTTTGGATGGACAAAGTTAGTTGAAATAGACAGTTTTTGCATAAAAACTCATTCCTGGTGGAACTTCATAGCAAAGTAAAAAGTTCGTTTTGGATGGATCAATTTAGTTGAAATAGACAGTTTTTGCATGAAAACTCATTCCTGGTGGAACTTCATAGCAAAGTACAAAGTTCGTTTTGGATGGATCAATTTAGTTGAAATAGACAGTTTTTGCATGAAAACTCATTCCTGGTGGAACTTCATAGCAAAGTACAAAGTTCGTTTTGGATGGATCAATTTAGTTGAAATAGACAGTTTTTGCATGAAAACTCATTCCTGGTGGAACTTCATAGCAAAGTACAAAGTTCGTTTTGGATGGACAAAGTTAGTTGAAATAGACAGTTTTTGCATAAAAACTCATTCCTGGTGGAACTTCATAGCAAAGTACAAAGTTCGTTTTGGATGGACAAAGTTAGTTGAAATAGACAGTTTTTGCATAAAAACTCATTCCTGGTGGAACTTCATAGCAAAGTACAAAGTTCGTTTTGGATGGACAAAGTTAGTTGAAATAGACAGTTTTTGCATAAAAACTCATTCCTGGTGGAACTTCATAGCAAAGTACAAAGTTCGTTTTGGATGGATCAATTTAGTTGAAATAGACAGTTTTTGCATGAAAACTCATTCCTGGTGGAACTTCATAGCAAAGTACAAAGTTCGTTTTGGATGGACAAAGTTAGTTGAAATAGACAGTTTTTGCATAAAAACTCATTCCTGGTGGAACTTCATAGCAAAGTACAAAGTTCGTTTTGGATGGATCAATTTAGTTGAAATAGACAGTTTTTGTATGAAAACTCATTCCTGGTGGAACTTCATAGCAAAGTACAAAGTTCGTTTTGGATGGACAAAGTTAGTTGAAATAGACAGTTTTTGCATAAAAACTCATTCCTGGTGGAACTTCATAGCAAAGTACAAAGTTCGTTTTGGATGGACAAAGTTAGTTGAAATAGACAGTTTTTGCATAAAAACTCATTCCTGGTGGAACTTCATAGCAAAGTACAAAGTTCGTTTTGGATGGATCAATTTAGTTGAAATAGACAGTTTTTGCATGAAAACTCATTCCTGGTGGAACTTCATAGCAAAGTACAAAGTTCGTTTTGGATGGACAAAGTTAGTTGAAATAGACAGTTTTTGCATAAAAACTCATTCCTGGTGGAACTTCATAGCAAAGTACAAAGTTCGTTTTGGATGGATCAATTTAGTTGAAATAGACAGTTTTTGCATGAAAACTCATTCCTGGTGGAACTTCATAGCAAAGTACAAAGTTCGTTTTGGATGGACGAATTAAGTTGAAATAGACAGTACTTCATAGCAAAGTACAAAGTTCGTTTTGGATGGATCAATTTAGTTGAAATAGACAGTTTTTGCATGAAAACTCATTCCTGGTGGAACTTCATAGCAAAGTACAAAGTTCGTTTTGGATGGATCAATTTAGTTGAAATAGATAGTTTTTGCATGAAAACTCATTCCTGGTGGAACTTCATAGCAAAGTACAAAGTTCGTTTTGGATGGACAAAGTTAGTTGAAATAGACAGTTTTTGCATGAAAACTCATTCCTGGTGGAACTTCATAGCAAAGTACAAAGTTCGTTTTGGATGGACGAATTAAGTTGAAATAGACAGTTTTTGCATGAAAACTCATTCCTGGTGGAACTTCATAGCAAAGTACAAAGTTCGTTTTGGATGGACAAAGTTAGTTGAAATAGACAGTTTTTGCATGAAAACTCATTCCTGGTGGAACTTCATAGCAAAGTACAAAGTTCGTTTTGGATGGACGAATTAAGTTGAAATAGACAGTTTTTGTATGAAAACTCATTCCTGGTGGAACTTCATAGCAAAATACAAAGTTCGAATCAGATGGACGAATTAAGTTGAAATAGACAGTTTTTGCATGAAAACTCATTCCTGGTGGAACTTCATAGCAAAGTACAAAGTTCGTTTTGGATGGACAAAGTTAGTTGAAATAGACAGTTTTTGCATGAAAACTCATTCCTGGTGGAACTTCATAGCAAAGTACAAAGTTCGTTTTGGATGGACGAAATAAGGTGAAATAGACAGTTTTTGCATGAAAACTCATTCCTGGTGGAACTTCATAGCAAAGTACAAAGTTCGTTTTGGATGGACAAAGTTAGTTGAAATAGACAGTTTTTGCATGAAAACTCATTCCTGGTGGAACTTCATAGCAAAGTACAAAGTTCGTTTTGGATGGATCAATTTAGTTGAAATAGACAGTTTTTGCATGAAAACTCATTCCTGGTGGAACTTCATAGCAAAGTACAAAGTTCGTTTTGGATGGACAAAGTTAGTTGAAATAGACAGTTTTTGTATGAAAACTCATTCCTGGTGGAACTTCATAGCAAAGTACAAAGTTCGTTTTGGATGGATCAATTTAGTTGAAATAGACAGTTTTTGCATGAAAACTCATTCCTGGTGGAACTTCATAGCAAAGTACAAAGTTCGTTTTGGATGGATCAATTTAGTTGAAATAGATAGTTTTTGCATGAAAACTCATTCCTGGTGGAACTTCATAGCAAAGTACAAAGTTCGTTTTGGATGGACAAAGTTAGTTGAAATAGACAGTTTTTGCATAAAAACTCATTCCTGGTGGAACTTCATAGCAAAGTACAAAGTTCGTTTTGGATGGATCAATTTAGTTGAAATAGACAGTTTTTGCATGAAAACTCATTCCTGGTGGAACTTCATAGCAAAGTACAAAGTTCGTTTTGGATGGACAAAGTTAGTTGAAATAGACAGTTTTTGCATGAAAACTCATTCCTGGTGGAACTTCATAGCAAAGTACAAAGTTCGTTTTGGATGGACAAAGTTAGTTGAAATAGACAGTTTTTGCATGAAAACTCATTCCTGGTGGAACTTCATAGCAAAGTACAAAGTTTGTTTTGGATGGACGAATTAAGTTGAAATAGACAGTTTTTGTATGAAAACTCATTCCTGGTGGAACTTCATAGCAAAGTACAAAGTTCGTTTTGGATGGACAAAGTTAGTTGAAATAGACAGTTTTTGCATGAAAACTCATTCCTGGTGGAACTTCATAGCAAAGTAAAAAGTTCGTTTTGGATGGATCAATTTAGTTCAAATAGACAGTTTTTGCATGAAAACTCATTCCTGGTGGAACTTCATAGCAAAGTACAAAGTTCGTTTTGGATGGACGAATTAAGTTGAAATAGACAGTTTTTGTATGAAAACTCATTCCTGGTGGAACTTCATAGCAAAGTACAAAGTTCGTTTTGGATGGACAAAGTTAGTTGAAATAGACAGTTTTTGCATGAAAACTCATTCCTGGTGGAACTTCATAGCAAAGTACAAAGTTCGTTTTGGATGGACAAAGTTAGTTGAAATAGACAGTTTTTGCATGAAAACTCATTCCTGGTGGAACTTCATAGCAAAGTACAAAGTTCGTTTTGGATGGACGAATTAAGTTGAAATAGACAGTTTTTGTATGAAAACTCATTCCTGGTGGAACTTCATAGCAAAGTACAAAGTTCGAATCAGATGGACGAATTAAGTTGAAATAGACAGTTTTTGCATGAAAACTCATTCCTGGTGGAACTTCATAGCAAAGTACAAAGTTCGTTTTGGATGGACAAAGTTAGTTGAAATAGACAGTTTTTGCATGAAAACTCATTCCTGGTGGAACTTCATAGCAAAGTACAAAGCTCGTTTTGGATGGATCAATTTAGTTGAAATAGACAGTTTTTGCATGAAAACTCATTCCTGGTGGAACTTCATAGCAAAGTACAAAGTTCGTTTTGGATGGATCAATTTAGTTGAAATAGACAGTTTTTGCATGAAAACTCATTCCTGGTGGAACTTCATAGCAAAGTACAAAGTTCGTTTTGGATGGATCAATTTAGTTGAAATAGACAGTTTTTGCATGAAAACTCATTCCTGGTGGAACTTCATAGCAAAGTACAAAGTTCGTTTTGGATGGATCAATTTAGTTGAAATAGACAGTTTTTGCATGAAAACTCATTCCTGGTGGAACTTCATAGCAAAGTACAAAGTTCGTTTTGGATGGACAAAGTTAGTTGAAATAGACAGTTTTTGCATAAAAACTCATTCCTGGTGGAACTTCATAGCAAAGTACAAAGTTCGTTTTGGATGGACAAAGTTAGTTGAAATAGACAGTTTTTGCATGAAAACTCATTCCTGGTGGAACTTCATAGCAAAGTAAAAAGTTCGTTTTGGATGGATCAATTTAGTTGAAATAGACAGTTTTTGCATGAAAACTCATTCCTGGTGGAACTTCATAGCAAAGTACAAAGTTCGTTTTGGATGGATCAATTTAGTTGAAATAGACAGTTTTTGCATGAAAACTCATTCCTGGTGGAACTTCATAGCAAAGTACAAAGTTCGTTTTGGATGGATCAATTTAGTTGAAATAGACAGTTTTTGCATGAAAACTCATTCCTGGTGGAACTTCATAGCAAAGTACAAAGTTCGTTTTGGATGGACGAATTAAGTTGAAATAGACAGTTTTTGTATGAAAACTCATTCCTGGTGGAACTTCATAGCAAAGTACAAAGTTCGAATCAGATGGACGAATTAAGTTGAAATAGACAGTTTTTGCATGAAAACTCATTCCTGGTGGAACTTCATAGCAACGTACAAAGTTCGTTTTGGATGGACAAAGTTAGTTGAAATAGACAGTTTTTGCATAAAAACTCATTCCTGGTGGAACTTCATATCAAAGTACAAAGTTCGTTTTGGATGGACAAAGTTAGTTGAAATAGACAGTTTTTGCATAAAAACTCATTCCTGGTGGAACTTCATAGCAAAGTACAAAGTTCGTTTTGGATGGATCAATTTAGTTGAAATAGACAGTTTTTGCATGAAAACTCATTCCTGGTGGAACTTCATAGCAAAGTACAAAGTTCGTTTTGGATGGACAAAGTTAGTTGAAATAGACAGTTTTTGCATAAAAACTCATTCCTGGTGGAACTTCATAGCAAAGTACAAAGTTCGTTTTGGATGGACAAAGTTAGTTGAAATAGACAGTTTTTGCATGAAAACTCATTCCTGGTGGAACTTCATAGCAAAGTACAAAGTTCGTTTTGGATGGACGAATTAAGTTGAAATAGACAGTTTTTGTATGAAAACTCATTCCTGGTGGAACTTCATAGCAAAGTACAAAGTTCGAATCAGATGGACAAAGTTAGTTGAAATAGACAGTTTTTGCATGAAAACTCATTCCTGGTGGAACTTCATAGCAAAGTACAAAGTTCGTTTTGGATGGACAAAGTTAGTTGAAATAGACAGTTTTTGCATGAAAACTCATTCCTGGTGGAACTTCATAGCAAAGTACAAAGTTCGTTTTGGATGGATCAATTTAGTTGAAATAGACAGTTTTTGCATGAAAACTCATTCCTGGTGGAACTTCATAGCAAAGTACAAAGTTCGTTTTGGATGGACAAAGTTAGTTGAAATAGACAGTTTTTGCATGAAAACTCATTCCTGGTGGAACTTCATAGCAAAGTACAAAGTTCGTTTTGGATGGACGAATTAAGTTGAAATAGACAGTTTTTGTATGAAAACTCATTCCTGGTGGAACTTCATAGCAAAGTACACAGTTCGAATCAGATGGACGAATTAAGTTGAAATAGACAGTTTTTGCATGAAAACTCATTCCTGGTGGAACTTCATAGCAAAGTACAAAGTTCGTTTTGGATGGACAAAGTTAGTTGAAATAGACAGTTTTTGTATGAAAACTCATTCCTGGTGGAACTTCATAGCAAAGTACAAAGTTCGTTTTGGATGGATCAATTTAGTTGAAATAGACAGTTTTTGCATGAAAACTCATTCCTGGTGGAACTTCATAGCAAAGTACAAAGTTCGTTTTGGATGGATCAATTTAGTTGAAATAGATAGTTTTTGCATGAAAACTCATTCCTGGTGGAACTTCATAGCAAAGTACAAAGTTCGTTTTGGATGGATCAATTTAGTTGAAATAGACAGTTTTTGCATGAAAACTCATTCCTGGTGGAACTTCATAGCAAAGTACAAAGTTCGTTTTGGATGGACAAAGTTAGTTGAAATAGACAGTTTTTGCATAAAAACTCATTCCTGGTGGAACTTCATAGCAAAGTACAAAGTTCGTTTTGGATGGACAAAGTTAGTTGAAATAGACAGTTTTTGCATAAAAACTCATTCCTGGTGGAACTTCATAGCAAAGTACAAAGTTCGTTTTGGATGGATCAATTTAGTTGAAATAGACAGTTTTTGCATGAAAACTCATTCCTGGTGGAACTTCATAGCAAAGTACAAAGTTCGTTTTGGATGGATCAATTTAGTTGAAATAGACAGTTTTTGCATGAAAACTCATTCCTGGTGGAACTTCATAGCAAAGTACAAAGTTCGTTTTGGATGGATCAATTTAGTTGAAATAGACAGTTTTTGCATGAAAACTCATTCCTGGTGGAACTTCATAGCAAAGTACAAAGTTCGTTTTGGATGGACAAAGTTAGTTGAAATAGACAGTTTTTGCATAAAAACTCATTCCTGGTGGAACTTCATAGCAAAGTACAAAGTTCGTTTTGGATGGATCAATTTAGTTGAAATAGACAGTTTTTGCATGAAAACTCATTCCTGGTGGAACTTCATAGCAAAGTACAAAGTTCGTTTTGGATGGACGAATTAAGTTGAAATAGACAGTTTTTGTATGAAAACTCATTCCTGGTGGAACTTCATAGCAAAGTACAAAGTTCGTTTCAGAAGGACGAATTAAGTTGAAATAGACAGTTTTTGCATGAAAACTCATTCCTGGTAGAACTTCATAGCAAAGTACAAAGTTCGTTTTAGATGGACAAAGTTAGTTGAAATAGACAGTTTTTGCATGAAAACTCATTCCTGGTGGAACTTCATAGCAAAGTACAAAGTTCGTTTTGGATGGATCAATTTAGTTGAAATAGACAGTTTTTGCATGAAAACTCATTCCTGGTGGAACTTCATAGCAAAGTACAAAGTTCGTTTTGGATGGACAAAGTTAGTTGAAATAGACAGTTTTTGCATGAAAACTCATTCCTGGTGGAACTTCATAGCAAAGTACAAAGTTCGTTTTGGATGGATCAATTAAGTTGAAATAGACAGTTTTTGCATGAAAACTCATTCCTGGTGGAACTTCATAGCAAAGTACAAAGTTCGTTTTGGATGGATCAATTTAGTTGAAATAGATAGTTTTTGCATGAAAACTCATTCCTGGTGGAACTTCATAGCAAAGTACAAAGTTCGTTTTGGATGGACAAAGTTAGTTGAAATAGACAGTTTTTGCATAAAAACTCATTCCTGGTGGAACTTCATAGCAAAGTACAAAGTTCGTTTTGGATGGATCAATTTAGTTGAAATAGACAGTTTTTGCATGAAAACTCATTCCTGGTGGAACTTCATAGCAAAGTACAAAGTTCGAATCAGATGGACGAATTAAGTTGAAATAGACAGTTTTTGCATGAAAACTCATTCCTGGTAGAACTTCATAGCAAAGTACAAAGTTCGTTTTAGATGGACAAAGTTAGTTGAAATAGACAGTTTTTGCATGAAAACTCATTCCTGGTGGAACTTCATAGCAAAGTACAAAGTTCGTTTTGGATGGACAAAGTTAGTTGAAATAGACAGTTTTTGCATGAAAACTCATTCCTGGTGGAACTTCATAGCAAAGTACAAAGTTCGTTTTGGATGGACGAATTAAGTTGAAATAGACAGTTTTTGTATGAAAACTTATTCCTGGTGGAACTTCATAGCAAAGTACAAAGTTCGAATCAGATGGACGAATTAAGTTGAAATAGACAGTTTTTGCATGAAAACTCATTCCTGGTGGAACTTCATAGCAAAGTACAAAGTTCGTTTTGGATGGACAAAGTTAGTTGAAATAGACAGTTTTTGCATGAAAACTCATTCCTGGTGGAACTTCATAGCAAAGTACAAAGTTCGTTTTGGATGGATCAATTAAGTTGAAATAGACAGTTTTTGCATAAAAACTCATTCCTGGTGGAACTTCATAGCAAAGTACAAAGTTCGTTTTGGATGGATCAATTTAGTTGAAATAGATAGTTTTTGCATGAAAACTCATTCCTGGTGGAACTTCATAGCAAAGTACAAAGTTCGTTTTGGATGGACAAAGTTAGTTGAAATAGACAGTTTTTGCATAAAAACTCATTCCTGGTGGAACTTCATAGCAAAGTACAAAGTTCGAATCAGATGGACGAATTAAGTTGAAATAGACAGTTTTTGTATGAAAACTCATTCCTGGTGGAACTTCATAGCAAAGTACAAAGTTCGAATCAGATGGACGAATTAAGTTGAAATAGACAGTTTTTGCATGAAAACTCATTCCTGGTAGAACTTCATAGCAAAGTACAAAGTTCGTTTTAGATGGACAAAGTTAGTTGAAATAGACAGTTTTTGCATGAAAACTCATTCCTGGTGGAACTTCATAGCAAAGTACAAAGTTCGTTTTGGATGGACAAAGTTAGTTGAAATAGACAGTTTTTGCATGAAAACTCATTCCTGGTGGAACTTCATAGCAAAGTACAAAGTTCGTTTTGGATGGATCAATTTAGTTGAAATAGACAGTTTTTGCATGAAAACTCATTCCTGGTGGAACTTCATAGCAAAGTACAAAGTTCGTTTTGGATGGATCAATTTAGTTGAAATAGACAGTTTTTGCATGAAAACTCATTCCTGGTGGAACTTCATAGCAAAGTACAAAGTTCGTTTTGGATGGACGAATTAAGTTGAAATAGACAGTTTTTGTATGAAAACTCATTCCTGGTGGAACTTCATAGCAAAGTACAAAGTTCGTTTTGGATGGATCAATTTAGTTGAAATAGACAGTTTTTGCATGAAAACTCATTCCTGGTGGAACTTCATAGCAAAGTACAAAGTTCGTTTTGGATGGATCAATTTAGTTGAAATAGACAGTTTTTGCATGAAAACTCATTCCTGGTGGAACTTCATAGCAAAGTACAAAGTTCGTTTTGGATGGACAAAGTTAGTTGAAATAGACAGTTTTTGCATGAAAACTCATTCCTGGTGGAACTTCATAGCAAAGTACAAAGTTCGTTTTGGATGGACGAATTAAGTTGAAATAGACAGTTTTTGTATGAAAACTCATTCCTGATGGAACTTCATAGCAAAGTACAAAGTTCGAATCAGATGGACGAATTTAGTTGAAATAGACAGTTTTTGCATGAAAACTCATTCCTGGTGGAACTTCATAGCAAAGTACAAAGTTCGTTTTGGATGGACAAAGTTAGTTGAAATAGACAGTTTTTGCATAAAAACTCATTCCTGGTGGAACTTCATAGCAAAGTACAAAGTTCGTTTTGGATGGATCAATTTAGTTGAAATAGACAGTTTTTGCATGAAAACTCATTCCTGGTGGAACTTCATAGCAAAGTACAAAGTTCGTTTTGGATGGACAAAGTTAGTTGAAATAGACAGTTTTTGCATGAAAACTCATTCCTGGTGGAACTTCATAGCAAAGTACAAAGTTCGTTTTGGATGGACAAAGTTAGTTGAAATAGACAGTTTTTGCATGAAAACTCATTCCTGGTGGAACTTCATAGCAAAGTACAAAGTTCGTTTTGGATGGACGAATTAAGTTGAAATAGACAGTTTTTGTATGAAAACTCATTCCTGATGGAACTTCATAGCAAAGTACAAAGTTCGAATCAGATGGACGAATTTAGTTGAAATAGACAGTTTTTGCATGAAAACTCATTCCTGGTGGAACTTCATAGCAAAGTACAAAGTTCGTTTTGGATGGACAAAGTTAGTTGAAATAGACAGTTTTTGCATGAAAACTCATTCCTGGTGGAACTTCATAGCAAAGTACAAAGTTCGTTTTGGATGGACGAATTAAGTTGAAATAGACAGTTTTTGTATGAAAACTCATTCCTGATGGAACTTCATAGCAAAGTACAAAGTTCGAATCAGATGGACGAATTTAGTTGAAATAGACAGTTTTTGCATGAAAACTCATTCCTGGTGGAACTTCATAGCAAAGTACAAAGTTCGTTTTGGATGGACAAAGTTAGTTGAAATAGACAGTTTTTGCATAAAAACTCATTCCTGGTGGAACTTCATAGCAAAGTACAAAGTTCGTTTTGGATGGATCAATTTAGTTGAAATAGACAGTTTTTGCATGAAAACTCATTCCTGGTGGAACTTCATAGCAAAGTACAAAGTTCGTTTTGGATGGACAAAGTTAGTTGAAATAGACAGTTTTTGCATGAAAACTCATTCCTGGTGGAACTTCATAGCAAAGTACAAAGTTCGTTTTGGATGGACGAATTAAGTTGAAATAGACAGTTTTTGTATGAAAACTCATTCCTGGTGGAACTTCATAGCAAAGTACAAAGTTCGAATCAGATGGACGAATTAAGTTGAAATAGACAGTTTTTGCATGAAAACTCATTCCTGGTGGAACTTCATAGCAAAGTACAAAGTTCGTTTTGGATGGACAAAGTTAGTTGAAATAGACAGTTTTTGTATGAAAACTCATTCCTGGTGGAACTTCATAGCAAAGTACAAAGTTCGTTTTGGATGGATCAATTTAGTTGAAATAGACAGTTTTTGCATGAAAACTCACTCCTGGTGGAACTTCATAGCAAAGTACAAAGTTCGTTTTGGATGGATCAATTTAGTTGAAATAGACAGTTTTTGCATGAAAACTCATTCCTGGTGGAACTTCATAGCAAAGTACAAAGTTCGTTTTGGATGGACAAAGTTAGTTGAAATAGACAGTTTTTGCATGAAAACTCATTCCTGGTGGAACTTCATAGCAAAGTACAAAGTTCGTTTTGGATGGATCAATTTAGTTGAAATAGACAGTTTTTGTATGAAAACTCATTCCTGGTGGAACTTCATAGCAAAGTACAAAGTTCGTTTTGGATGGACGAATTAAGTTGAAATAGACAGTTTTTGTATGAAAACTCATTCCTGGTGGAACTTCATAGCAAAGTACAAAGTTCGAATCAGATGGACGAATTAAGTTGAAATAGACAGTTTTTGCATGAAAACTCATTCCTGGTAGAACTTCATAGCAAAGTACAAAGTTCGTTTTAGATGGACAAAGTTAGTTGAAATAGACAGTTTTTGCATGAAAACTCATTCCTGGTGGAACTTCATAGCAAAGTACAAAGTTCGTTTTGGATGGATCAATTTAGTTGAAATAGACAGTTTTTGCATGAAAACTCATTCCTGGTGGAACTTCATAGCAAAGTACAAAGTTCGTTTTGGATGGACAAAGTTAGTTGAAATAGACAGTTTTTGCATGAAAACTCATTCCTGGTGGAACTTCATAGCAAAGTACAAAGTTCGTTTTGGATGGACAAAGTTAGTTGAAATAGACAGTTTTTGCATGAAAACTCATTCCTGGTGGAACTTCATAGCAAAGTACAAAGTTCGTTTTGGATGGATCAATTTAGTTGAAATAGACAGTTCTTGCATGAAAACTCATTCCTGGTAGAACTTCATAGCAAAGTACAAAGTTCGTTTTAGATGGACAAAGTTAGTTGAAATAGACAGTTTTTGCATGAAAACTCATTCCTGGTGGAACTTCATAGCAAAGTACAAAGTTCGTTTTGGATGGACGAATTAAGTTGAAATAGACAGTTTTTGTATGAAAACTCATTCCTGGTGGAACTTCATAGCAAAGTACAAAGTTCGAATCAGATGGACGAATTAAGTTGAAATAGACAGTTTTTGCATGAAAACTCATTCCTGGTAGAACTTCATAGCAAAGTACAAAGTTCGTTTTAGATGGACAAAGTTAGTTGAAATAGACAGTTTTTGCATGAAAACTCATTCCTGGTGGAACTTCATAGCAAAGTACAAAGTTCGTTTTGGATGGATCAATTTAGTTGAAATAGACAGTTTTTGCATGAAAACTCATTCCTGGTGGAACTTCATAGCAAAGTACAAAGTTCGTTTTGGATGGATCAATTTAGTTGAAATAGACAGTTTTTGCATGAAAACTCATTCCTGGTGGAACTTCATAGCAAAGTACAAAGTTCGTTTTGGATGGATCAATTTAGTTGAAATAGACAGTTTTTGCATGAAAACTCATTCCTGGTGGAACTTCATAGCAAAGTACAAAGTTCGTTTTGGATGGACAAAGTTAGTTGAAATAGACAGTTTTTGCATGAAAACTCATTCCTGGTGGAACTTCATAGCAAAGTACAAAGTTCGTTTTGGATGGACAAAGTTAGTTGAAATAGACAGTTTTTGCATAAAAACTCATTCCTGGTGGAACTTCATAGCAAAGTACAAAGTTCGTTTTGGATGGATCAATTTAGTTGAAATAGACAGTTTTTGCATGAAAACTCATTCCTGGTGGAACTTCATAGCAAAGTACAAAGTTCGTTTTGGATGGATCAATTTAGTTGAAATAGACAGTTTTTGCATGAAAACTCATTCCTGGTGGAACTTCATAGCAAAGTACAAAGTTCGTTTTGGATGGACAAAGTTAGTTGAAATAGACAGTTTTTGCATAAAAACTCATTCCTGGTGGAACTTCATAGCAAAGTACAAAGTTCGTTTTGGATGGATCAATTTAGTTGAAATAGACAGTTTTTGCATGAAAACTCATTCCTGGTGGAACTTCATAGCAAAGTACAAAGTTCGTTTTGGATGGACAAAGTTAGTTGAAATAGACAGTTTTTGCATGAAAACTCATTCCTGGTGGAACTTCATAGCAAAGTACAAAGTTCGTTTTGGATGGACAAAGTTAGTTGAAATAGACAGTTTTTGCATGAAAACTCATTCCTGGTGGAACTTCATAGCAAAGTACAAAGTTCGTTTTGGATGGATCAATTTAGTTGAAATAGACAGTTTTTGCATGAAAACTCATTCCTGGTGGAACTTCATAGCAAAGTACAAAGTTCGTTTTGGATGGACAAAGTTAGTTGAAATAGACAGTTTTTGCATGAAAACTCATTCCTGGTGGAACTTCATAGCAAAGTACAAAGTTCGTTTTGGATGGACAAAGTTAGTTGAAATAGACAGTTTTTGCATAAAAACTCATTCCTGGTGGAACTTCATAGCAAAGTACAAAGTTCGTTTTGGATGGACAAAGTTAGTTGAAATAGACAGTTTTTGCATGAAAACTCATTCCTGGTGGAACTTCATAGCAAAGTACAAAGTTCGTTTTGGATGGATCAATTTAGTTGAAATAGACAGTTTTTGCATGAAAACTCATTCCTGGTGGAACTTCATAGCAAAGTACAAAGTTCGTTTTGGATGGACAAAGTTAGTTGAAATAGACAGTTTTTGCATAAAAACTCATTCCTGGTGGAACTTCATAGCAAAGTACAAAGTTCGTTTTGGATGGATCAATTTAGTTGAAATAGACAGTTTTTGCATGAAAACTCATTCCTGGTGGAACTTCATAGCAAAGTACAAAGTTCGTTTTGGATGGATCAATTTAGTTAAAATAGACAGTTTTTGCATGAAAACTCATTCCTGGTGGAACTTCATAGCAAAGTACAAAGTTCGTTTTGGATGGATCAATTTAGTTGAAATAGACAGTTTTTGCATGAAAACTCATTCCTGGTGGACCTTCATAGCAAAGTACAAAGTTCGTTTTGGATGGACAAAGTTAGTTGAAATAGACAGTTTTTGCATGAAAACTCATTCCTGGTGGAACTTCATAGCAAAGTACAAAGTTCGTTTTGGATGGATCAATTTAGTTGAAATAGACAGTTTTTGCATGAAAACTCATTCCTGGTGGAACTTCATAGCAAAGTACAAAGTTCGTTTTGGATGGATCAATTTAGTTGAAATAGACAGTTTTTGCATGAAAACTCATTCCTGGTGGAACTTCATAGCAAAGTACAAAGTTCGTTTTGGATGGACAAAGTTAGTTGAAATAGACAGTTTTTGCGTGAAAACTCATTCCTGGTGGAACTTCATAGCAAAGTACAAAGTTCGTTTTGGATGGATCAATTTAGTTGAAATAGACAGTTTTTGCATGAAAACTCATTCCTGGTGGAACTTCATAGCAAAGTACAAAGTTCGTTTTGGATGGATCAATTTAGTTGAAATAGACAGTTTTTGCATGAAAACTCATTCCTGGTGGAACTTCATAGCAAAGTACAAAGTTCGTTTTGGATGGATCAATTTAGTTGAAATAGACAGTTTTTGCATGAAAACTCATTCCTGGTGGAACTTCATAGCAAAGTACAAAGTTCGTTTTGGATGGATCAATTTAGTTGAAATAGACAGTTTTTGCATGAAAAACTCATTCCTGGTGGAACTTCATAGCAAAGTACAAAGTTCGTTTTGGATGGATCAATTTAGTTGAAATAGACAGTTTTTGCATGAAAACTCATTCCTGGTGGAACTTCATAGCAAAGTACAAAGTTCGTTTTGGATGGACGAATTAAGTTGAAATAGACAGTTTTTGTATGAAAACTCATTCCTGGTGGAACTTCATAGCAAAGTACAAAGTTCGTTTTGGATGGATCAATTTAGTTGAAATAGACAGTTTTTGCATGAAAACTCATTCCTGGTGGAACTTCATAGCAAAGTACAAAGTTCGTTTTGGATGGACAAAGTTAGTTGAAATAGACAGTTTTTGCATGAAAACTCATTCCTGGTGGAACTTCATAGCAAAGTACAAAGTTCGTTTTGGATGGACAAAGTTAGTTGAAATAGACAGTTTTTGCATAAAAACTCATTCCTGGTGGAACTTCATAGCAAAGTACAAAGTTCGTTTTGGATGGACAAAGTTAGTTGAAATAGACAGTTTTTGCATGAAAACTCATTCCTGGTGGAACTTCATAGCAAAGTACAAAGTTCGTTTTGGATGGATCAATTTAGTTGAAATAGACAGTTTTTGCATGAAAACTCATTCCTGGTGGAACTCCATAGCAAAGTACAAAGTTCGTTTTGGATGGACAAAGTTAGTTGAAATAGACAGTTTTTGCATGAAAACTCATTCCTGGTGGAACTTCATAGCAAAGTACAAAGTTCGTTTTGGATGGATCAATTTAGTTGAAATAGACAGTTTTTGCATGAAAACTCATTCCTGGTGGAACTTCATAGCAAAGTACAAAGTTCGTTTTGGATGGATCAATTTAGTTGAAATAGACAGTTTTTGCATGAAAACTCATTCCTGGTGGAACTTCATAGCAAAGTACAAAGTTCGTTTTGGATGGACAAAGTTAGTTGAAATAGACAGTTTTTGCATGAAAACTCATTCCTGGTGGAACTTCATAGCAAAGTACAAAGTTCGTTTTGGATGGATCAATTTAGTTGAAATAGACAGTTTTTGCATGAAAACTCATTCCTGGTGGAACTTCATAGCAAAGTACAAAGTTCGTTTTGGATGGATCAATTTAGTTGAAATAGACAGTTTTTGCATGAAAACTCATTCCTGGTGGAACTTCATAGCAAAGTACAAAGTTCGTTTTGGATGGACGAATTAAGTTGAAATAGACAGTTTTTGCATAAAAACTCATTCCTGGTGGAACTTCATAGCAAAGTACAAAGTTCGTTTTGGATGGACAAAGTTAGTTGAAATAGACAGTTTTTGCATAAAAACTCATTCCTGGTGGAACTTCATAGCAAAGTAGAAAGTTCGTTTTGGATGGATCAATTTAGTTGAAATAGACAGTTTTTGCATGAAAACTCATTCCTGGTGGAACTTCATAGCAAAGTACAAAGTTCGTTTTGGATGGACAAAGTTAGTTGAAATAGACAGTTTTTGCATAAAAACTCATTCCTGGTGGAACTTCATAGCAAAGTACAAAGTTCGTTTTGGATGGACGAATTAAGTTGAAATAGACAGTTTTTGTATGAAAACTCATTCCTGGTGGAACTTCATAGCAAAGTACAAAGTTCGAATCAGATGGACGAATTAAGTTGAAATAGACAGTTTTTGCATGAAAACTCATTCCTGGTGGAACTTCATAGCAAAGTACAAAGTTCGTTTTGGATGGACGAATTAAGTTGAAATAGACAGTTTTTGTATGAAAACTCATTCCTGGTGGAACTTCATAGCAAAGTACAAAGTTCGAATCAGATGGACGAATTAAGTTGAAATAGACAGTTTTTGCATAAAAACTCATTCCTGGTGGAACTTCATAGCAAAGTACAAAGTTCGTTTTGGATGGACAAAGTTAGTTGAAATAGACAGTTTTTGCATAAAAACTCATTCCTGGTGGAACTTCATAGCAAAGTACAAAGTTCGTTTTGGATGGACGAATTAAGTTGAAATAGACAGTTTTTGTATGAAAACTCATTCCTGGTGGAACTTCATAGCAAAGTACAAAGTTCGTTTTGGATGGACAAAGTTAGTTGAAATAGACAGTTTTTGCATAAAAACTCATTCCTGGTGGAACTTCATAGCAAAGTAGAAAGTTCGTTTTGGATGGATCAATTTAGTTGAAATAGACAGTTTTTGCATGAAAACTCATTCCTGGTGGAACTTCATAGCAAAGTACAAAGTTCGTTTTGGATGGACAAAGTTAGTTGAAATAGACAGTTTTTGCATAAAAACTCATTCCTGGTGGAACTTCATAGCAAAGTACAAAGTTCGTTTTGGATGGACGAATTAAGTTGAAATAGACAGTTTTTGTATGAAAACTCATTCCTGGTGGAACTTCATAGCAAAGTACAAAGTTCGAATCAGATGGACGAATTAAGTTGAAATAGACAGTTTTTGCATGAAAACTCATTCCTGGTGGAACTTCATAGCAAAGTACAAAGTTCGTTTTGGATGGACGAATTAAGTTGAAATAGACAGTTTTTGTATGAAAACTCATTCCTGGTGGAACTTCATAGCAAAGTACAAAGTTCAAATCAGATGGACGAATTAAGTTGAAATAGACAGTTTTTGCATGAAAACTCATTCCTGGTGGAACTTCATAGCAAAGTACAAAGTTCGAATCAGATGGACGAATTAAGTTGAAATAGACAGTTTTTGCATAAAAACTCATTCCTGGTGGAACTTCATAGCAAAGTACAAAGTTCGTTTTGGATGGACGAATTAAGTTGAAATAGACAGTTTTTGTATGAAAACTCATTCCTGGTGGAACTTCATAGCAAAGTACAAAGTTCGAATCAGATGGACGAATTAAGTTGAAATAGACAGTTTTTGCATAAAAACTCATTCCTGGTGGAACTTCATAGCAAAGTACAAAGTTCGTTTTGGATGGACAAAGTTAGTTGAAATAGACAGTTTTTGCATAAAAACTCATTCCTGGTGGAACTTCATAGCAAAGTACAAAGTTCGTTTTGGATGGACGAATTAAGTTGAAATAGACAGTTTTTGTATGAAAACTCATTCCTGGTGGAACTTCATAGCAAAGTACAAAGTTCGTTTTGGATGGACAAAGTTAGTTGAAATAGACAGTTTTTGCATAAAAACTCATTCCTGGTGGAACTTCATAGCAAAGTACAAAGTTCGTTTTGGATGGATCAATTTAGTTGAAATAGACAGTTTTTGCATGAAAACTCATTCCTGGTGGAACTTCATAGCAAAGTACAAAGTTCGTTTTGGATGGACGAATTAAGTTGAAATAGACAGTTTTTGTATGAAAACTCATTCCTGGTGGAACTTCATAGCAAAGTACAAAGTTCGAATCAGATGGACGAATTAAGTTGAAATAGACAGTTTTTGCATGAAAACTCATTCCTGGTGGAACTTCATAGCAAAGTACAAAGTCCGAATCAGATGGACGAATTAAGTTGAAATAGACAGTTTTTGCATAAAAACTCATTCCTGGTGGAACTTCATAGCAAAGTACAAAGTTCGTTTTGGATGGACAAAGTTAGTTGAAATAGACAGTTTTTGCATAAAAACTCATTCCTGGTGGAACTTCATAGCAAAGTACAAAGTTCGTTTTGGATGGACAAAGTTAGTTGAAATAGACAGTTTTTGCATAAAAACTCATTCCTGGTGGAACTTCATAGCAAAGTACAAAGTTCGTTTTGGATGGACGAATTAAGTTGAAATAGACAGTTTTTGTATGAAAACTCATTCCTGGTGGAACTTCATAGCAAAGTACAAAGTTCGTTTTGGATGGATCAATTTAGTTGAAATAGACAGTTTTTGCATAAAAACTCATTCCTGGTGGAACTTCATAGCAAAGTACAAAGTTCGTTTTGGATGGATCAATTTAGTTGAAATAGACAGTTTTTGCATGAAAACTCATTCCTGGTGGAACTTCATAGCAAAGTACAAAGTTCGTTTTGGATGGACAAAGTTAGTTGAAATAGACAGTTTTTGCATAAAAACTCATTCCTGGTGGAACTTCATAGCAAAGTACAAAGTTCGTTTTGGATGGACGAATTAAGTTGAAATAGACAGTTTTTGCATGAAAACTCATTCCTGGTGGAACTTCATAGCAAAGTACAAAGTTCGTTTTGGATGGACAAAGTTAGTTGAAATAGACAGTTTTTGTATGAAAACTCATTCCTGGTGGAACTTCATAGCAAAGTACAAAGTTCGTTTTGGATGGATCAATTTAGTTGAAATAGACAGTTTTTGCATGAAAACTCATTCCTGGTGGAACTTCATAGCAAAGTACAAAGTTCGTTTTGGATGGACAAAGTTAGTTGAAATAGACAGTTTTTGCATAAAAACTCATTCCTGGTGGAACTTCATAGCAAAGTACAAAGTTCGTTTTGGATGGACGAATTAAGTTGAAATAGACAGTTTTTGTATGAAAACTCATTCCTGGTGGAACTTCATAGCAAAGTACAAAGTTCGAATCAGATGGACGAATTAAGTTGAAATAGACAGTTTTTGCATAAAAACTCATTCCTGGTGGAACTTCATAGCAAAGTACAAAGTTCGTTTTGGATGGACAAAGTTAGTTGAAATAGACAGTTTTTGCATGAAAACTCATTCCTGGTGGAACTTCATAGCAAAGTACAAAGTTCGTTTTGGATGGACAAAGTTAGTTGAAATAGACAGTTTTTGCATAAAAACTCATTCCTGGTGGAACTTCATAGCAAAGTACGAAGTTCGTTTTGGATGGACGAATTAAGTTGAAATAGACAGTTTTTGCATAAAAACTCATTCCTGGTGGAACTTCATAGCAAAGTACAAAGTTCGTTTTGGATGGACAAAGTTAGTTGAAATAGACAGTTTTTGCATAAAAACTCATTCCTGGTGGAACTTCATAGCAAAGTACAAAGTTCGTTTTGGATGGATCAATTTAGTTGAAATAGACAGTTTTTGTATGAAAACTCATTCCTGGTGGAACTTCATAGCAAAGTACAAAGTTCGAATCAGATGGACGAATAAAGTTGAAATAGACAGTTTTTGCATGAAAACTCATTCCTGGTGGAACTTCATAGCAAAGTACAAAGTTCGAATCAGATGGACGAATTAAGTTAAAATAGACAGTTTTTGCATAAAAACTCATTCCTGGTGGAACTTCATAGCAAAGTACGAAGTTCGTTTTGGATGGACGAATTAAGTTGAAATAGACAGTTTTTGCATAAAAACTCATTCCTGGTGGAACTTCATAGCAAAGTACAAAGTTCGTTTTGGATGGACAAAGTTAGTTGAAATAGACAGTTTTTGCATAAAAACTCATTCCTGGTGGAACTTCATAGCAAAGTACAAAGTTCGTTTTGGATGGATCAATTTAGTTGAAATAGACAGTTTTTGTATGAAAACTCATTCCTGGTGGAACTTCATAGCAAAGTACAAAGTTCGAATCAGATGGACGAATTAAGTTGAAATAGACAGTTTTTGCATGAAAACTCATTCCTGGTGGAACTTCATAGCAAAGTACAAAGTTCGAATCAGATGGACGAATTAAGTTAAAATAGACAGTTTTTGCATAAAAACTCATTCCTGGTGGAACTTCATAGCAAAGTACAAAGTTCGTTTTGGATGGACAAAGTTAGTTGAAATAGACAGTTTTTGCATAAAAACTCATTCCTGGTGGAACTTCATAGCAAAGTACAAAGTTCGTTTTGGATGGACAAAGTTAGTTGAAATAGACAGTTTTTGCATGAAAACTCATTCCTGGTGGAACTTCATAGCAAAGTACAAAGTTCGAATCAGATGGACGAATTAAGTTGAAATAGACAGTTTTTGCATGAAAACTCATTCCTGGTGGAACTTCATAGCAAAGTACAAAGTTCGTTTTGGATGGACAAAGTTAGTTGAAATAGACAGTTTTTGCATAAAAACTCATTCCTGGTGGAACTTCATAGCAAAGTACAAAGTTCGTTTTGGATGGATCAATTTAGTTGAAATAGACAGTTTTTGCATGAAAACTCATTCCTGGTGGAACTTCATAGCAAAGTACAAAGTTCGTTTTGGATGGACAAAGTTAGTTGAAATAGACAGTTTTTGCATGAAAACTCATTCCTGGTGGAACTTCATAGCAAAGTACAAAGTTCGAATCAGATGGACGAATTAAGTTGAAATAGACAGTTTTTGCATAAAAACTCATTCCTGGTGGAACTTCATAGCAAAGTACAAAGTTCGTTTTGGATGGACGAATTAAGTTGAAATAGACAGTTTTTGTATGAAAACTCATTCCTGGTGGAACTTCATAGCAAAGTACAAAGTTCGAATCAGATGGACGAATTAAGTTGAAATAGACAGTTTTTGCATAAAAACTCATTCCTGGTGGAACTTCATAGCAAAGTACAAAGTTCGTTTTGGATGGACGAATTAAGTTGAAATAGACAGTTTTTGTATGAAAACTCATTCCTGGTGGAACTTCATAGCAAAGTACAAAGTTCGAATCAGATGGACGAATTAAGTTGAAATAGACAGTTTTTGCATAAAAACTCATTCCTGGTGGAACTTCATAGCAAAGTACAAAGTTCGTTTTGGATGGACAAAGTTAGTTGAAATAGACAGTTTTTGCATAAAAACTCATTCCTGGTGGAACTTCATAGCAAAGTACAAAGTTCGTTTTGGATGGACAAAGTTAGTTGAAATAGACAGTTTTTGCATGAAAACTCATTCCTGGTGGAACTTCATAGCAAAGTACAAAGTTCGTTTTGGATGGACAAAGTTAGTTGAAATAGACAGTTTTTGCATGAAAACTCATTCCTGGTGGAACTTCATAGCAAAGTACAAAGTTCGTTTTGGATGGATCAATTTAGTTGAAATAGACAGTTCTTGCATGAAAACTCATTCCTGGTAGAACTTCATAGCAAAGTACAAAGTTCGTTTTAGATGGACAAAGTTAGTTGAAATAGACAGTTTTTGCATGAAAACTCATTCCTGGTGGAACTTCATAGCAAAGTACAAAGTTCGTTTTGGATGGACGAATTAAGTTGAAATAGACAGTTTTTGTATGAAAACTCATTCCTGGTGGAACTTCATAGCAAAGTACAAAGTTCGAATCAGATGGACGAATTAAGTTGAAATAGACAGTTTTTGCATGAAAACTCATTCCTGGTAGAACTTCATAGCAAAGTACAAAGTTCGTTTTAGATGGACAAAGTTAGTTGAAATAGACAGTTTTTGCATGAAAACTCATTCCTGGTGGAACTTCATAGCAAAGTACAAAGTTCGTTTTGGATGGATCAATTTAGTTGAAATAGACAGTTTTTGCATGAAAACTCATTCCTGGTGGAACTTCATAGCAAAGTACAAAGTTCGTTTTGGATGGATCAATTTAGTTGAAATAGACAGTTTTTGCATGAAAACTCATTCCTGGTGGAACTTCATAGCAAAGTACAAAGTTCGTTTTGGATGGATCAATTTAGTTGAAATAGACAGTTTTTGCATGAAAACTCATTCCTGGTGGAACTTCATAGCAAAGTACAAAGTTCGTTTTGGATGGACAAAGTTAGTTGAAATAGACAGTTTTTGCATGAAAACTCATTCCTGGTGGAACTTCATAGCAAAGTACAAAGTTCGTTTTGGATGGACAAAGTTAGTTGAAATAGACAGTTTTTGCATAAAAACTCATTCCTGGTGGAACTTCATAGCAAAGTACAAAGTTCGTTTTGGATGGATCAATTTAGTTGAAATAGACAGTTTTTGCATGAAAACTCATTCCTGGTGGAACTTCATAGCAAAGTACAAAGTTCGTTTTGGATGGATCAATTTAGTTGAAATAGACAGTTTTTGCATGAAAACTCATTCCTGGTGGAACTTCATAGCAAAGTACAAAGTTCGTTTTGGATGGACAAAGTTAGTTGAAATAGACAGTTTTTGCATAAAAACTCATTCCTGGTGGAACTTCATAGCAAAGTACAAAGTTCGTTTTGGATGGATCAATTTAGTTGAAATAGACAGTTTTTGCATGAAAACTCATTCCTGGTGGAACTTCATAGCAAAGTACAAAGTTCGTTTTGGATGGACAAAGTTAGTTGAAATAGACAGTTTTTGCATGAAAACTCATTCCTGGTGGAACTTCATAGCAAAGTACAAAGTTCGTTTTGGATGGACAAAGTTAGTTGAAATAGACAGTTTTTGCATGAAAACTCATTCCTGGTGGAACTTCATAGCAAAGTACAAAGTTCGTTTTGGATGGATCAATTTAGTTGAAATAGACAGTTTTTGCATGAAAACTCATTCCTGGTGGAACTTCATAGCAAAGTACAAAGTTCGTTTTGGATGGACAAAGTTAGTTGAAATAGACAGTTTTTGCATGAAAACTCATTCCTGGTGGAACTTCATAGCAAAGTACAAAGTTCGTTTTGGATGGACAAAGTTAGTTGAAATAGACAGTTTTTGCATAAAAACTCATTCCTGGTGGAACTTCATAGCAAAGTACAAAGTTCGTTTTGGATGGACAAAGTTAGTTGAAATAGACAGTTTTTGCATGAAAACTCATTCCTGGTGGAACTTCATAGCAAAGTACAAAGTTCGTTTTGGATGGATCAATTTAGTTGAAATAGACAGTTTTTGCATGAAAACTCATTCCTGGTGGAACTTCATAGCAAAGTACAAAGTTCGTTTTGGATGGACAAAGTTAGTTGAAATAGACAGTTTTTGCATAAAAACTCATTCCTGGTGGAACTTCATAGCAAAGTACAAAGTTCGTTTTGGATGGATCAATTTAGTTGAAATAGACAGTTTTTGCATGAAAACTCATTCCTGGTGGAACTTCATAGCAAAGTACAAAGTTCGTTTTGGATGGATCAATTTAGTTAAAATAGACAGTTTTTGCATGAAAACTCATTCCTGGTGGAACTTCATAGCAAAGTACAAAGTTCGTTTTGGATGGATCAATTTAGTTGAAATAGACAGTTTTTGCATGAAAACTCATTCCTGGTGGACCTTCATAGCAAAGTACAAAGTTCGTTTTGGATGGACAAAGTTAGTTGAAATAGACAGTTTTTGCATGAAAACTCATTCCTGGTGGAACTTCATAGCAAAGTACAAAGTTCGTTTTGGATGGATCAATTTAGTTGAAATAGACAGTTTTTGCATGAAAACTCATTCCTGGTGGAACTTCATAGCAAAGTACAAAGTTCGTTTTGGATGGATCAATTTAGTTGAAATAGACAGTTTTTGCATGAAAACTCATTCCTGGTGGAACTTCATAGCAAAGTACAAAGTTCGTTTTGGATGGACAAAGTTAGTTGAAATAGACAGTTTTTGCGTGAAAACTCATTCCTGGTGGAACTTCATAGCAAAGTACAAAGTTCGTTTTGGATGGATCAATTTAGTTGAAATAGACAGTTTTTGCATGAAAACTCATTCCTGGTGGAACTTCATAGCAAAGTACAAAGTTCGTTTTGGATGGATCAATTTAGTTGAAATAGACAGTTTTTGCATGAAAACTCATTCCTGGTGGAACTTCATAGCAAAGTACAAAGTTCGTTTTGGATGGATCAATTTAGTTGAAATAGACAGTTTTTGCATGAAAACTCATTCCTGGTGGAACTTCATAGCAAAGTACAAAGTTCGTTTTGGATGGATCAATTTAGTTGAAATAGACAGTTTTTGCATGAAAACTCATTCCTGGTGGAACTTCATAGCAAAGTACAAAGTTCGTTTTGGATGGATCAATTTAGTTGAAATAGACAGTTTTTGCATGAAAACTCATTCCTGGTGGAACTTCATAGCAAAGTACAAAGTTCGTTTTGGATGGACGAATTAAGTTGAAATAGACAGTTTTTGTATGAAAACTCATTCCTGGTGGAACTTCATAGCAAAGTACAAAGTTCGTTTTGGATGGATCAATTTAGTTGAAATAGACAGTTTTTGCATGAAAACTCATTCCTGGTGGAACTTCATAGCAAAGTACAAAGTTCGTTTTGGATGGACAAAGTTAGTTGAAATAGACAGTTTTTGCATGAAAACTCATTCCTGGTGGAACTTCATAGCAAAGTACAAAGTTCGTTTTGGATGGACAAAGTTAGTTGAAATAGACAGTTTTTGCATAAAAACTCATTCCTGGTGGAACTTCATAGCAAAGTACAAAGTTCGTTTTGGATGGACAAAGTTAGTTGAAATAGACAGTTTTTGCATGAAAACTCATTCCTGGTGGAACTTCATAGCAAAGTACAAAGTTCGTTTTGGATGGATCAATTTAGTTGAAATAGACAGTTTTTGCATGAAAACTCATTCCTGGTGGAACTCCATAGCAAAGTACAAAGTTCGTTTTGGATGGACAAAGTTAGTTGAAATAGACAGTTTTTGCATGAAAACTCATTCCTGGTGGAACTTCATAGCAAAGTACAAAGTTCGTTTTGGATGGATCAATTTAGTTGAAATAGACAGTTTTTGCATGAAAACTCATTCCTGGTGGAACTTCATAGCAAAGTACAAAGTTCGTTTTGGATGGATCAATTTAGTTGAAATAGACAGTTTTTGCATGAAAACTCATTCCTGGTGGAACTTCATAGCAAAGTACAAAGTTCGTTTTGGATGGACAAAGTTAGTTGAAATAGACAGTTTTTGCATGAAAACTCATTCCTGGTGGAACTTCATAGCAAAGTACAAAGTTCGTTTTGGATGGATCAATTTAGTTGAAATAGACAGTTTTTGCATGAAAACTCATTCCTGGTGGAACTTCATAGCAAAGTACAAAGTTCGTTTTGGATGGATCAATTTAGTTGAAATAGACAGTTTTTGCATGAAAACTCATTCCTGGTGGAACTTCATAGCAAAGTACAAAGTTCGTTTTGGATGGACAAAGTTAGTTGAAATAGACAGTTTTTGCATAAAAACTCATTCCTGGTGGAACTTCATAGCAAAGTACAAAGTTCGTTTTGGATGGACGAATTAAGTTGAAATAGACAGTTTTTGTATGAAAACTCATTCCTGGTGGAACTTCATAGCAAAGTACAAAGTTCGAATCAGATGGACGAATTAAGTTGAAATAGACAGTTTTTGCATAAAAACTCATTCCTGGTGGAACTTCATAGCAAAGTACAAAGTTCGTTTTGGATGGACAAAGTTAGTTGAAATAGACAGTTTTTGCATAAAAACTCATTCCTGGTGGAACTTCATAGCAAAGTACAAAGTTCGTTTTGGATGGACGAATTAAGTTGAAATAGACAGTTTTTGTATGAAAACTCATTCCTGGTGGAACTTCATAGCAAAGTACAAAGTTCGTTTTGGATGGACAAAGTTAGTTGAAATAGACAGTTTTTGCATAAAAACTCATTCCTGGTGGAACTTCATAGCAAAGTAGAAAGTTCGTTTTGGATGGATCAATTTAGTTGAAATAGACAATTTTTGCATGAAAACTCATTCCTGGTGGAACTTCATAGCAAAGTACAAAGTTCGTTTTGGATGGACAAAGTTAGTTGAAATAGACAGTTTTTGCATAAAAACTCATTCCTGGTGGAACTTCATAGCAAAGTACAAAGTTCGTTTTGGATGGACGAATTAAGTTGAAATAGACAGTTTTTGTATGAAAACTCATTCCTGGTGGAACTTCATAGCAAAGTACAAAGTTCGAATCAGATGGACGAATTAAGTTGAAATAGACAGTTTTTGCATGAAAACTCATTCCTGGTGGAACTTCATAGCAAAGTACAAAGTTCGTTTTGGATGGACGAATTAAGTTGAAATAGACAGTTTTTGTATGAAAACTCATTCCTGGTGGAACTTCATAGCAAAGTACAAAGTTCAAATCAGATGGACGAATTAAGTTGAAATAGACAGTTTTTGCATGAAAACTCATTCCTGGTGGAACTTCATAGCAAAGTACAAAGTTCGAATCAGATGGACGAATTAAGTTGAAATAGACAGTTTTTGCATAAAAACTCATTCCTGGTGGAACTTCATAGCAAAGTACAAAGTTCGTTTTGGATGGACGAATTAAGTTGAAATAGACAGTTTTTGTATGAAAACTCATTCCTGGTGGAACTTCATAGCAAAGTACAAAGTTCGAATCAGATGGACGAATTAAGTTGAAATAGACAGTTTTTGCATAAAAACTCATTCCTGGTGGAACTTCATAGCAAAGTACAAAGTTCGTTTTGGATGGACAAAGTTAGTTGAAATAGACAGTTTTTGCATAAAAACTCATTCCTGGTGGAACTTCATAGCAAAGTACAAAGTTCGTTTTGGATGGACGAATTAAGTTGAAATAGACAGTTTTTGTATGAAAACTCATTCCTGGTGGAACTTCATAGCAAAGTACAAAGTTCGTTTTGGATGGACAAAGTTAGTTGAAATAGACAGTTTTTGCATAAAAACTCATTCCTGGTGGAACTTCATAGCAAAGTACAAAGTTCGTTTTGGATGGATCAATTTAGTTGAAATAGACAGTTTTTGCATGAAAACTCATTCCTGGTGGAACTTCATAGCAAAGTACAAAGTTCGTTTTGGATGGACGAATTAAGTTGAAATAGACAGTTTTTGTATGAAAACTCATTCCTGGTGGAACTTCATAGCAAAGTACAAAGTTCGAATCAGATGGACGAATTAAGTTGAAATAGACAGTTTTTGCATGAAAACTCATTCCTGGTGGAACTTCATAGCAAAGTACAAAGTCCGAATCAGATGGACGAATTAAGTTGAAATAGACAGTTTTTGCATAAAAACTCATTCCTGGTGGAACTTCATAGCAAAGTACAAAGTTCGTTTTGGATGGACAAAGTTAGTTGAAATAGACAGTTTTTGCATAAAAACTCATTCCTGGTGGAACTTCATAGCAAAGTACAAAGTTCGTTTTGGATGGACAAAGTTAGTTGAAATAGACAGTTTTTGCATAAAAACTCATTCCTGGTGGAACTTCATAGCAAAGTACAAAGTTCGTTTTGGATGGACGAATTAAGTTGAAATAGACAGTTTTTGTATGAAAACTCATTCCTGGTGGAACTTCATAGCAAAGTACAAAGTTCGTTTTGGATGGATCAATTTAGTTGAAATAGACAGTTTTTGCATAAAAACTCATTCCTGGTGGAACTTCATAGCAAAGTACAAAGTTCGTTTTGGATGGATCAATTTAGTTGAAATAGACAGTTTTTGCATGAAAACTCATTCCTGGTGGAACTTCATAGCAAAGTACAAAGTTCGTTTTGGATGGACAAAGTTAGTTGAAATAGACAGTTTTTGCATAAAAACTCATTCCTGGTGGAACTTCATAGCAAAGTACAAAGTTCGTTTTGGATGGACGAATTAAGTTGAAATAGACAGTTTTTGCATGAAAACTCATTCCTGGTGGAACTTCATAGCAAAGTACAAAGTTCGTTTTGGATGGACAAAGTTAGTTGAAATAGACAGTTTTTGTATGAAAACTCATTCCTGGTGGAACTTCATAGCAAAGTACAAAGTTCGTTTTGGATGGATCAATTTAGTTGAAATAGACAGTTTTTGCATGAAAACTCATTCCTGGTGGAACTTCATAGCAAAGTACAAAGTTCGTTTTGGATGGACAAAGTTAGTTGAAATAGACAGTTTTTGCATAAAAACTCATTCCTGGTGGAACTTCATAGCAAAGTACAAAGTTCGTTTTGGATGGACGAATTAAGTTGAAATAGACAGTTTTTGTATGAAAACTCATTCCTGGTGGAACTTCATAGCAAAGTACAAAGTTCGAATCAGATGGACGAATTAAGTTGAAATAGACAGTTTTTGCATAAAAACTCATTCCTGGTGGAACTTCATAGCAAAGTACAAAGTTCGTTTTGGATGGACAAAGTTAGTTGAAATAGACAGTTTTTGCATGAAAACTCATTCCTGGTGGAACTTCATAGCAAAGTACAAAGTTCGTTTTGGATGGACAAAGTTAGTTGAAATAGACAGTTTTTGCATAAAAACTCATTCCTGGTGGAACTTCATAGCAAAGTACGAAGTTCGTTTTGGATGGACGAATTAAGTTGAAATAGACAGTTTTTGCATAAAAACTCATTCCTGGTGGAACTTCATAGCAAAGTACAAAGTTCGTTTTGGATGGACAAAGTTAGTTGAAATAGACAGTTTTTGCATAAAAACTCATTCCTGGTGGAACTTCATAGCAAAGTACAAAGTTCGTTTAGGATGGATCAATTTAGTTGAAATAGACAGTTTTTGTATGAAAACTCATTCCTGGAGGAACTTCATAGCAAAGTACAAAGTTCGAATCAGATGGACGAATAAAGTTGAAATAGACAGTTTTTGCATGAAAACTCATTCCTGGTGGAACTTCATAGCAAAGTACAAAGTTCGAATCAGATGGACGAATTAAGTTAAAATAGACAGTTTTTGCATAAAAACTCATTCCTGGTGGAACTTCATAGCAAAGTACGAAGTTCGTTTTGGATGGACGAATTAAGTTGAAATAGACAGTTTTTGCATAAAAACTCATTCCTGGTGGAACTTCATAGCAAAGTACAAAGTTCGTTTTGGATGGACAAAGTTAGTTGAAATAGACAGTTTTTGCATAAAAACTCATTCCTGGTGGAACTTCATAGCAAAGTACAAAGTTCGTTTTGGATGGATCAATTTAGTTGAAATAGACAGTTTTTGTATGAAAACTCATTCCTGGTGGAACTTCATAGCAAAGTACAAAGTTCGAATCAGATGGACGAATTAAGTTGAAATAGACAGTTTTTGCATGAAAACTCATTCCTGGTGGAACTTCATAGCAAAGTACAAAGTTCGAATCAGATGGACGAATTAAGTTAAAATAGACAGTTTTTGCATAAAAACTCATTCCTGGTGGAACTTCATAGCAAAGTACAAAGTTCGTTTTGGATGGACAAAGTTAGTTGAAATAGACAGTTTTTGCATAAAAACTCATTCCTGGTGGAACTTCATAGCAAAGTACAAAGTTCGTTTTGGATGGACAAAGTTAGTTGAAATAGACAGTTTTTGCATGAAAACTCATTCCTGGTGGAACTTCATAGCAAAGTACAAAGTTCGAATCAGATGGACGAATTAAGTTGAAATAGACAGTTTTTGCATGAAAACTCATTCCTGGTGGAACTTCATAGCAAAGTACAAAGTTCGTTTTGGATGGACAAAGTTAGTTGAAATAGACAGTTTTTGCATAAAAACTCATTCCTGGTGGAACTTCATAGCAAAGTACAAAGTTCGTTTTGGATGGATCAATTTAGTTGAAATAGACAGTTTTTGCATGAAAACTCATTCCTGGTGGAACTTCATAGCAAAGTACAAAGTTCGTTTTGGATGGACAAAGTTAGTTGAAATAGACAGTTTTTGCATGAAAACTCATTCCTGGTGGAACTTCATAGCAAAGTACAAAGTTCGAATCAGATGGACGAATTAAGTTGAAATAGACAGTTTTTGCATAAAAACTCATTCCTGGTGGAACTTCATAGCAAAGTACAAAGTTCGTTTTGGATGGACAAAGTTAGTTGAAATAGACAGTTTTTGCATAAACACTCATTCCTGGTGGAACTTCATAGCAAAGTACAAAGTTCGTTTTGGATGGACAAAGTTAGTTAAAATAGACAGTTTTTGCATGAAAACTCATTCCTGGTGGAACTTCATAGCAAAGTACAAAGTTCGTTTTGGATGGACGAATTAAGTTGAAAAAGACAGTTTTTGTATGAAAACTCATTCCTGGTGGAACTTCATAGCAAAGTACAAAGTTCGAATCAGATGGACGAATTAAGTTGAAATAGACAGTTTTTGCATGAAAACTCATTCCTGGTGGAACTTCATAGCAAAGTACAAAGTTCGTTTTGGATGGACGAATTAAGTTGAAATAGACAGTTTTTGCATAAAAACTCATTCCTGGTGGAACTTCATAGCAAAGTACAAAGTTCGTTTTGGATGGACAAAGTTAGTTGAAATAGACAGTTTTTGCATGAAAACTCATTCCTGGTGGAACTTCATAGCAAAGTACAAAGTTCGAATCAGATGGACGAATTAAGTTGAAATAGACAGTTTTTGCATAAAAACTCATTCCTGGTGGAACTTCATAGCAAAGTACAAAGTTGGTTTTGGATGGACAAAGTTAGTTGAAATAGACAGTTTTTGCATAAAAACTCATTCCTGGTGGAACTTCATAGCAAAGTACAAAGTTCGTTTTGGATGGACAAAGTTAGTTGAAATAGACAGTTTTTGCATAAAAACTCATTCCTGGTGGAACTTCATAGCAAAGTACAAAGTTCGTTTTGGATGGACAAAGTTAGTTGAAATAGACAGTTTTTGCATAAAAACTCATTCCTGGTGGAACTTCATAGCAAAGTACAAAGTTCGTTTTGGATGGATCAATTTAGTTGAAATAGACAGTTTTTGCATGAAAACTCATTCCTGGTGGAACTTCATAGCAAAGTACAAAGTTCGTTTTGGATGGACAAAGTTAGTTGAAATAGACAGATTTTGCATAAAAACTCATTCCTGGTGGAACTTCATAGCAAAGTACAAAGTTCGTTTTGGATGGATCAATTTAGTTGAAATAGACAGTTTTTGCATGAAAACTCATTCCTGGTGGAACTTCATAGCAAAGTACAAAGTTCGTTTTGGATGGACAAAGTTAGTTGAAATAGACAGTTTTTGCATGAAAACTCATTCCTGGTGGAACTTCATAGCAAAGTACAAAGTTCGTTTTGGATGGACAAAGTTAGTTGAAATAGACAGTTTTTGCATGAAAACTCATTCCTGGTGGAACTTCATAGCAAAGTACAAAGTTCGAATCAGATGGACGAATTAAGTTGAAATAGACAGTTTTTGCATAAAAACTCATTCCTGGTGGAACTTCATAGCAAAGTACAAAGTTCGTTTTGGATGGACAAAGTTAGTTGAAATAGACAGTTTTTGCATAAAAACTCATTCCTGGTGGAAGTTCATAGCAAAGTACAAAGTTCGTTTTGGATGGACAAAGTTAGTTGAAATAGACAGTTTTTGCATGAAAACTCATTCCTGGTGGAACTTCATAGCAAAGTACAAAGTTCGTTTTGGATGGACAAAGTTAGTTGAAATAGACAGTTTTTGCATAAAAACTCATTCCTGGTGGAACTTCATAGCAAAGTACAAAGTTCGTTTTGGATGGACAAAGTTAGTTGAAATAGACAGTTTTTGCATGAAAACTCATTCCTGGTGGAACTTCATAGCAAAGTACAAAGTTCGTTTTGGATGGACGAATTAAGTTGAAATAGACAGTTTTTGTATGAAAACTCATTCCTGGTGGAACTTCATAGCAAAGTACAAAGTTCGTTTTGGATGGACCAAGTTAGTTGAAATAGACAGTTTTTGCATAAAAACTCATTCCTGGTGGAACTTCATAGCAAAGTACAAAGTTCGTTTTGGATGGACAAAGTTAGTTGAAATAGACAGTTTTTGCATAAAAACTCATTCCTGGTGGAACTTCATAGCAAAGTACAAAGTTCGTTTTGGATGGACGAATTAAGTTGAAATAGACAGTTTTTGTATGAAAACTCATTCCTGGTGGAACTTCATAGCAAAGTACAAAGTTCGAATCAGATGGACGAATTAAGTTGAAATAGACAGTTTTTGCATGAAAACTCATTCCTGGTGGAACTTCATAGCAAAGTACAAAGTTCGTTTTGGATGGACGAATTAAGTTGAAATAGACAGTTTTTGCATAAAAACTCATTCCTGGTGGAACTTCATAGCAAAGTACAAAGTTCGTTTTGGATGGATCAATTTAGTTGAAATAGACAGTTTTTGCATGAAAACTCATTCCTGGTGGAACTTCATAGCAAAGTACAAAGTTCGTTTTGGATGGACAAAGTTAGTTGAAATAGACAGTTTTTGCATGAAAACTCATTCCTGGTGGAACTTCATAGCAAAGTACAAAGTTCGAATCAGATGGACGAATTAAGTTGAAACAGACAGTTTTTGCATAAAAACTCATTCCTGGTGGAACTTCATAGCAAAGTACAAAGTTCGTTTTGGATGGACCAAGTTAGTTGAAATAGACAGTTTTTGCATAAAAACTCATTCCTGGTGGAACTTCATAGCAAAGTACAAAGTTCGTTTTGGATGGACAAAGTTAGTTGAAATAGACAGTTTTTGCATAAAAACTCATTCCTGGTGGAACTTCATAGCAAAGTACAAAGTTCGTTTTGGATGGACAAAGTTAGTTGAAATAGACAGTTTTTGCATAAAAACTCATTCCTGGTGGAACTTCATAGCAAAGTACAAAGTTCGTTTTGGATGGACAAAGTTAGTTGAAATAGACAGTTTTTGCATGAAAACTCATTCCTGGTGGAACTTCATAGCAAAGTACAAAGTTCGAATCAGATGGACGAATTAAGTTGAAATAGACAGTTTTTGCATAAAAACTCATTCCTGGTGGAACTTCATAGCAAAGTACAAAGTTCGTTTTGGATGGACAAAGTTAGTTGAAATAGACAGTTTTTGCATAAAAATTCATTCCTGGTGGAAGTTCATAGCAAAGTACAAAGTTCGTTTTGGATGGACAAAGTTAGTTGAAATAGACAGTTTTTGCATGAAAACTCATTCCTGGTGGAACTTCATAGCAAAGTACAAAGTTCGTTTTGGATGGACAAAGTTAGTTGAAATAGACAGTTTTTGCATAAAAACTCATTCCTGGTGGAACTTCATAGCAAAGTACAAAGTTCGTTTTGGATGGACAAAGTTAGTTGAAATAGACAGTTTTTGCATGAAAACTCATTCCTGGTGGAACTTCATAGCAAAGTACAAAGTTCGTTTTGGATGGACGAATTAAGTTGAAATAGACAGTTTTTGTATGAAAACTCATTCCTGGTGGAACTTCATAGCAAAGTACAAAGTTCGAATCAGATGGACGAATTAAGTTGAAATAGACAGTTTTTGCATGAAAACTCATTCCTGGTGGAACTTCATAGCAAAGTACAAAGTTCGAATCAGATGGACGAATTAAGTTGAAATAGACAGTTTTTGCATAAAAACTCATTCCTGGTGGAACTTCATAGCAAAGTACAAAGTTCGTTTTGGATGGACCAAGTTAGTTGAAATAGACAGTTTTTGCATAAAAACTCATTCCTGGTGGAACTTCATAGCAAAGTACAAAGTTCGTTTTGGATGGACAAAGTTAGTTGAAATAGACAGTTTTTGCATAAAAACTCATTCCTGGTGGAACTTCATAGCAAAGTACAAAGTTCGTTTTGGATGGACGAATTAAGTTGAAATAGACAGTTTTTGTATGAAAACTCATTCCTGGTGGAACTTCATAGCAAAGTACAAAGTTCGAATCAGATGGACGAATTAAGTTGAAATAGACAGTTTTTGCATGAAAACTCATTCCTGGTGGAACTTCATAGCAAAGTACAAAGTTCGTTTTGGATGGACGAATTAAGTTGAAATAGACAGTTTTTGCATAAAAACTCATTCCTGGTGGAACTTCATAGCAAAGTACAAAGTTCGTTTTGGATGGATCAATTTAGTTGAAATAGACAGTTTTTGCATGAAAACTCATTCCTGGTGGAACTTCATAGCAAAGTACAAAGTTCGTTTTGGATGGACAAAGTTAGTTGAAATAGACAGTTTTTGCATGAAAACTCATTCCTGGTGGAACTTCATAGCAAAGTACAAAGTTCGAATCAGATGGACGAATTAAGTTGAAATAGACAGTTTTTGCATAAAAACTCATTCCTGGTGGAACTTCATAGCAAAGTACAAAGTTCGTTTTGGATGGACCAAGTTAGTTGAAATAGACAGTTTTTGCATGAAAACTCATTCCTGGTGGAACTTCATAGCAAAGTACAAAGTTCGTTTTGGATGGACAAAGTTAGTTGAAATAGACAGTTTTTGCATAAAAACTCATTCCTGGTGGAACTTCATAGCAAAGTACAAAGTTCGTTTTGGATGGACAAAGTTAGTTGAAATAGACAGTTTTTGCATAAAAACTCATTCCTGGTGGAACTTCATAGCAAAGTACAAAGTTCGTTTTGGATGGACAAAGTTAGTTGAAATAGACAGTTTTTGCATAAAAACTCATTCCTGGTGGAACTTCATAGCAAAGTACAAAGTTCGTTTTGGATGGATCAATTTAGTTGAAATAGACAGTTTTTGCATAAAAACTCATTCCTGGTGGAACTTCATAGCAAAGTACAAAGTTCGAATCAGATGGACGAATTAAGTTGAAATAGACAGTTTTTGCATAAAAACTCATTCCTGGTGGAACTTCATAGCAAAGTACAAAGTTCGTTTTGGATGGATCAATTTAGTTGAAATAGACAGTTTTTGCATGAAAACTCATTCCTGGTGGAACTTCATAGCAAAGTACAAAGTTCGTTTTGGATGGACAAAGTTAGTTGAAATAGACAGTTTTTGCATGAAAACTCATTCCTGGTGGAACTTCATAGCAAAGTACAAAGTTCGAATCAGATGGACGAATTAAGTTGAAATAGACAGTTTTTGCATAAAAACTCATTCCTGGTGGAACTTCATAGCAAAGTACAAAGTTCGTTTTGGATGGACCAAGTTAGTTGAAATAGACAGTTTTTGCATAAAAACTCATTCCTGGTGGAACTTCATAGCAAAGTACAAAGTTCGTTTTGGATGGACAAAGTTAGTTGAAATAGACAGTTTTTGCATAAAAACTCATTCCTGGTGGAACTTCATAGCAAAGTACAAAGTTCGTTTTGGATGGACAAAGTTAGTTGAAATAGACAGTTTTTGCATAAAAACTCATTCCTGGTGGAACTTCATAGCAAAGTACAAAGTTCGTTTTGGATGGACCAAGTTAGTTGAAATAGACAGTTTTTGCATAAAAACTCATTCCTGGTGGAACTTCATAGCAAAGTACAAAGTTCGTTTTGGATGGACCAAGTTAGTTGAAATAGACAGTTTTTGCATGAAAACTCATTCCTGGTGGAACTTCATAGCAAAGTACAAAGTTCGTTTTGGATGGACAAAGTTAGTTGAAATAGACAGTTTTTGCATAAAAACTCATTCCTGGTGGAACTTCATAGCAAAGTACAAAGTTCGTTTTGGATGGACAAAGTTAGTTGAAATAGACAGTTTTTGCATGAAAACTCATTCCTGGTGGAACTTCATAGCAAAGTACAAAGTTCGAATCAGATGGACGAATTAAGTTGAAATAGACAGTTTTTGCATAAAAACTCATTCCTGGTGGAACTTCATAGCAAAGTACAAAGTTCGTTTTGGATGGACCAAGTTAGTTGAAATAGACAGTTTTTGCATAAAAACTCATTCCTGGTGGAACTTCATAGCAAAGTACAAAGTTCGTTTTGGATGGACAAAGTTAGTTGAAATAGACAGTTTTTGCATAAAAACTCATTCCTGGTGGAACTTCATAGCAAAGTACAAAGTTCGTTTTGGATGGACAAAGTTAGTTGAAATAGACAGTTTTTGCATAAAAACTCATTCCTGGTGGAACTTCATAGCAAAGTACAAAGTTCGTTTTGGATGGACAAAGTTAGTTGAAATAGACAGTTTTTGCATAAAAACTCATTCCTGGTGGAACTTCATAGCAAAGTACAAAGTTCGTTTTGGATGGATCAATTTAGTTGAAATAGACAGTTTTTGCATGAAAACTCATTCCTGGTGGAACTTCATAGCAAAGTACAAAGTTCGTTTTGGATGGACAAAGTTAGTTGAAATAGACAGTTTTTGCATAAAAACTCATTCCTGGTGGAACTTCATAGCAAAGTACAAAGTTCGTTTTGGATGGATCAATTTAGTTGAAATAGACAGTTTTTGCATGAAAACTCATTCCTGGTGGAACTTCATAGCAAAGTACAAAGTTCGTTTTGGATGGACAAAGTTAGTTGAAATAGACAGTTTTTGCATGAAAACTCATTCCTGGTGGAACTTCATAGCAAAGTACAAAGTTCGTTTTGGATGGACAAAGTTAGTTGAAATAGACAGTTTTTGCATGAAAACTCATTCCTGGTGGAACTTCATAGCAAAGTACAAAGTTCGAATCAGATGGACGAATTCAGTTGAAATAGACAGTTTTTGCATAAAAACTCATTCCTGGTGGAACTTCATAGCAAAGTACAAAGTTCGTTTTGGATGGACAAAGTTAGTTGAAATAGACAGTTTTTGCATAAAAACTCATTCCTGGTGGAAGTTCATAGCAAAGTACAAAGTTCGTTTTGGATGGACAAAGTTAGTTGAAATAGACAGTTTTTGCATGAAAACTCATTCCTGGTGGAACTTCATAGCAAAGTACAAAGTTCGTTTTGGATGGACAAAGTTAGTTGAAATAGACAGTTTTTGCATAAAAACTCATTCCTGGTGGAACTTCATAGCAAAGTACAAAGTTCGTTTTGGATGGATCAATTTAGTTGAAATAGACAGTTTTTGCATGAAAACTCATTCCTGGTGGAACTTCATAGCAAAGTACAAAGTTCGTTTTGGATGGACAAAGTTAGTTGAAATAGACAGTTTTTGCATAAAAACTCATTCCTGGTGGAACTTCATAGCAAAGTACAAAGTTCGAATCAGTTGGACGAATTAAGTTGAAATAGACAGTTTTTGCATGAAAACTCATTCCTGGTGGAACTTCATAGCAAAGTACAAAGTTCGTTTTGGATGGACGAATTAAGTTGAAATAGACAGTTTTTGCATAAAAACTCATTCCTGGTGGAACTTCATAGCAAAGTACAAAGTTCGTTTTGGATGGATCAATTTAGTTGAAATAGACAGTTTTTGCATGAAAACTCATTCCTGGTGGAACTTCATAGCAAAGTACAAAGTTCGTTTTGGATGGACAAAGTTAGTTGAAATAGACAGTTTTTGCATGAAAACTCATTCCTGGTGGAACTTCATAGCAAAGTACAAAGTTCGAATCAGATGGACGAATTAAGTTGAAATAGACAGTTTTTGCATAAAAACTCATTCCTGGTGGAACTTCATAGCAAAGTACAAAGTTCGTTTTGGATGGACAAAGTTAGTTGAAATAGACAGTTTTTGCATAAAAACTCATTCCTGGTGGAACTTCATAGCAAAGTACAAAGTTCGTTTTGGATGGACAAAGTTAGTTGAAATAGACAGTTTTTGCATAAAAACTCATTCCTGGTGGAACTTCATAGCAAAGTACAAAGTTCGTTTTGGATGGACAAAGTTAGTTGAAATAGACAGTTTTTGTATGAAAACTCATTCCTGGTGGAACTTCATAGCAAAGTACAAAGTTCGTTTTGGATGGATCAATTTAGTTGAAATAGACAGTTTTTGCATGAAAACTCATTCCTGGTGGAACTTCATAGCAAAGTACAAAGTTCGTTTTGGATGGACAAAGTTAGTTGAAATAGACAGTTTTTGTATGAAAACTCATTCCTGGTGGAACTTCATAGCAAAGTACAAAGTTCGTTTTGGATGGATCAATTTAGTTGAAATAGACAGTTTTTGCATGAAAACTCATTCCTGGTGGAACTTCATAGCAAAGTACAAAGTTCGTTTTGGATGGACAAAGTTAGTTGAAATAGACAGCTTTTGCATAAAAACTCATTCCTGGTGGAACTTCATAGCAAAGTACAAAGTTCGTTTTGGATGGATCAATTTAGTTGAAATAGACAGTTTTTGTATGAAAACTCATTCCTGGTAGAACTTCATAGCAAAGTACAAAGTTCGTTTTAGATGGACAAAGTTAGTTGAAATAGACAGTTTTTGCATGAAAACTCATTCCTGGTGGAACTTCATAGCAAAGTACAAAGTTCGTTTTGGATGGACAAAGTTAGTTGAAATAGACAGCTTTTGCATAAAAACTCATTCCTGGTGGAACTTCATAGCAAAGTACAAAGTTCGTTTTGGATGGATCAATTTAGTTGAAATAGACAGTTTTTGTATGAAAACTCATTCCTGGTAGAACTTCATAGCAAAGTACAAAGTTCGTTTAAGATGGACAAAGTTAGTTGAAATAGACAGTTTTTGCATAAAAACTCATTCCTGGTGGAACTTCATAGCAAAGTACAAAGTTCGTTTTGGATGGATCAATTTAGTTGAAATAGACAGTTTTTGTATGAAAACTCATTCCTGGTAGAACTTCATAGCAAAGTACAAAGTTCGTTTTAGATGGACAAAGTTAGTTGAAATAGACAGTTTTTGCATGAAAACTCATTCCTGGTGGAACTTCATAGCAAAGTACAAAGTTCGAATCAGATGGACGAATTAAGTTGAAATAGACAGTTTTTGCATAAAAACTCATTCGTGGTGGAACTTCATAGCAAAGTACAAAGTTCGTTTTGGATGGACAAAGTTAGTTGAAATAGACAGTTTTTGCATGAAAACTCATTCCTGGTGGAACTTCATAGCAAAGTACAAAGTTCGTTTTGGATGGATCAATTTAGTTGAAATAGACAGTTTTTGTATGAAAACTCATTCCTGGTGGAACTTCATAGCAAAGTACAAAGTTCGTTTTGGATGGATCAATTTAGTTGAAATAGACAGTTTTTGTATGAAAACTCATTCCTGGTAGAACTTCATAGCAAAGTACAAAGTTCGTTTTAGATGGACAAAGTTAGTTGAAATAGACAGTTTTTGGATGTAAACTCATTCCTGGTGGAACTTCATAGCAAAGTACAAAGTTCGAATCAGATGGACGAATTAAGTTGAAATAGACAGTTTTTGCATGAAAACTCATTCGTGGTGGAACTTCATAGCAAAGTACAAAGTTCGTTTTGGATGGACAAAGTTAGTTGAAATAGACAGTTTTTGCATGAAAACTCATTCCTGGTGGAACTTCATAGCAAAGTACAAAGTTCGTTTTGGATGGATCAATTTAGTTGAAATAGACAGTTTTTGTATGAAAACTCATTCCTGGTGGAACTTCATAGCAAAGTACAAAGTTCGTTTTGGATGGATCAATTTAGTTGAAATAGACAGTTTTTGCATGAAAACTCATTCCTGGTGGAACTTCATAGCAAAGTACAAAGTTCGAATCAGATGGACGAATTAAGTTGAAATAGACAGTTTTTGCATAAAAACTCATTCGTGGTGGAACTTCATAGCAAAGTACAAAGTTCGTTTTGGATGGACAAAGTTAGTTGAAATAGACAGCTTTTGCATAAAAACTCATTCCTGGTGGAACTTCATAGCAAAGTACAAAGTTCGTTTTGGATGGATCAATTTAGTTGAAATAGACAGTTTTTGTATGAAAACGCATTCCTGGTGGAACTTCATAGCAAAGTACAAAGTTCGTTTTGGATGGATCAATTTAGTTGAAATAGACAGTTTTTGTATGAAAACTCATTCCTGGTAGAACTTCATAGCAAAGTACAAAGTTCGTTTTAGATGGACAAAGTTAGTTGAAATAGACAGTTTTTGGATGAAAACTCATTCCTGGTGGAACTTCATAGCAAAGTACAAAGTTCGAATCAGATGGACGAATTAAGTTGAAATAGACAGTTTTTGCATGAAAACTCATTCGTGGTGGAACTTCATAGCAAAGTACAAAGTTCGTTTTGGATGGACAAAGTTAGTTGAAATAGACAGTTTTTGCATGAAAACTCATTCCTGGTGGAACTTCATAGCAAAGTACAAAGTTCGTTTTGGATGGATCAATTTAGTTGAAATAGACAGTTTTTGTATGAAAACTCATTCCTGGTGGAACTTCATAGCAAAGTACAAAGTTCGTTTTGGATGGATCAATTTAGTTGAAATAGACAGTTTTTGTATGAAAACTCATTCCTGGTAGAACTTCATAGCAAAGTACAAAGTTCGTTTTAGATGGACAAAGTTAGTTGAAATAGACAGTTTTTGCATAAAAACTCATTCCTGGTGGAACTTCATAGCAAAGTACAAAGTTCGTTTTGGATGGATCAATTTAGTTGAAATAGACAGTTTTTGTATGAAAACTCATTCCTGGTAGAACTTCATAGCAAAGTACAAAGTTCGTTTTAGATGGACAAAGTTAGTTGAAATAGACAGTTTTTGTATGAAAACTCATTCCTGGTGGAACTTCATAGCAAAGTACAAAGTTCGTTTTGGATGGACAAAGTTAGTTGAAATAGACAGTTTTTGCATAAAAACTCATTCCTGGTGGAACTTCATAGCAAAGTACAAAGTTCGTTTTGGATGGACGAATTAAGTTGAAATAGACAGTTTTTGTATGAAAACTCATTCCTGGTGGAACTTCATAGCAAAGTACAAAGTTCGTTTTGGATGGACAAAGTTAGTTGAAATAGACAGTTTTTGTATGAAAACTCATTCCTGGTGGAACTTCATAGCAAAGTACAAAGTTCGTATCAGATGGACGAATTAAGTTGAAATAGACAGTTTTTGCATGAAAACTCATTCGTGGTGGAACTTCATAGCAAAGTACAAAGTTCGTTTTGGATGGATCAATTTAGTTGAAATAGACAGTTTTTGTATGAAAACTCATTCCTGGTGGAACTTCATAGCAAAGTACAAAGTTCGTTTTGGATGGACGAATTAAGTTGAAATAGACAGTTTTTGCATGAAAACTCATTCGTGGTGGAACTTCATAGCAAAGTACAAAGTTCGTTTTGGATGGACAAAGTTAGTTGAAATAGACAGTTTTTGCATAAAAACTCATTCCTGGTGGAACTTCATAGCAAAGTACAAAGTTCGAATCAGATGGACGAATTAAGTTGAAATAGACAGTTTTTGCATGAAAACTCATTCCTGGTAGAACTTCATAGCAAAGTACAAAGTTCGTTTTAGATGGACAAAGTTAGTTGAAATAGACAGTTTTTGCATGAAAACTCATTCCTGGTGGAACTTCATAGCAAAGTACAAAGTTCGTTTTAGATGGACAAAGTTAGTTGAAATAGACAGTTTTTGCATAAAAACTCATTCCTGGTGGAACTTCATAGCAAAGTACAAAGTTCGTTTTAGATGGACAAAGTTAGTTGAAATAGACAGTTTTTGCATGAAAACTCATTCCTGGTGGAACTTCATAGCAAAGTACAAAGTTCGTTTTGGATGGACGAATTAAGTTGAAATAGACAGTTTTTGTATGAAAACTCATTCCTGGTGGAACTTCATAGCAAAGTACAAAGTTCGAATCAGATGGACGAATTAAGTTGAAATAGACAGTTTTTGCATAAAAACTCATTCCTGGTGGAACTTCATAGCAAAGTACAAAGTTCGTTTTGGATGGATCAATTTAGTTGAAATAGACAGTTTTTGCATGAAAACTCATTCCTGGTGGAACTTCATAGCAAAGTACAAAGTTCGTTTTGGATGGACGAATTAAGTTGAAATAGACAGTTTTTGCATGAAAACTCATTCCTGGTGGAACTTCATAGCAAAGTACAAAGTTCGTTTTGGATAGACAAAGTTAGTTGAAATAGACAGTTTTTGCATAAAAACTCATTCCTGGTGGAACTTCATAGCAAAGTACAAAGTTCGTTTTGGATGGATCAATTTAGTTGAAATAGACAGTTCTTGCATGAAAACTCATTCCTGGTGGAACTTCATAGCAAAGTACAAAGTTCGTTTTGGATGGACAAAGTTAGTTGAAATAGACAGTTTTTGCATGAAAACTCATTCCTGGTGGAACTTCATAGCAAAGTACAAAGTTCGTTTTGGATTGACAAAGTTAGTTGAAATAGACAGTTTTTGCATGAAAACTCATTCCTGGTGGAACTTCATAGCAAAGTACAAAGTTCGAATCAGATGGATGAATTAAGTTGAAATAGACAGTTTTTGCATGAAAACTCATTCCTGGTGGAACTTCATAGCAAAGTACAAAGTTCGTTTTAGATGGACAAAGTTAGTTGAAATAGACAGTTTTTGCATAAAAACTCATTCCTGGTGGAACTTCATAGCAAAGTACAAAGTTCGTTTTGGATGGATCAATTTAGTTGAAATAGACAGTTTTTGTATGAAAACTCATTCCTGGTGGAACTTCATAGCAAAGTACAAAGTTCGTTTTGGATGGACAAAGTTAGTTGAAATAGACAGTTTTTGTATGAAAACTCATTCCTGGTGGAACTTCATAGCAAAGTACAAAGTTCGTTTTGGATGGATCAATTTAGTTGAAATAGACAGTTTTTGTATGAAAACTCATTCCTGGTAGAACTTCATAGCAAAGTACAAAGTTCGTTTTGGATGGACAAAGTTAGTTGAAATAGACAGTTTTTGCATAAAAACTCATTCCTGGTGGAACTTCATAGCAAAGTACAAAGTTCGTTTTGGATGGATCAATTTAGTTGAAATAGACAGTTTTTGTATGAAAACTCATTCCTGGTGGAACTTCATAGCAAAGTACAAAGTTCGTTTTGGATGGATCAATTTAGTTGAAATAGACAGTTCTTGCATGAAAACTCATTCCTGGTAGAACTTCATAGCAAAGAACAAAGTTCGTATCGGATGCACCAATTTAGTTGAAATAGACAGTTTTTGCATGAAAACTCATTCCTGGTGGAACTTCATAGCAAAGTACAAAGTTCGTATCGGATGCACCAATTTAGTTGAAATAGACAGTTCTTGCATGAAAACTCATTCCTGGTGGAACTTCATAGCAAAGTACAAAGTTCGTTTTGGATGGATCAATTTAGTTAAAATAGACAGTTTTTGCATGAAAACTCATTCCTGGTGGAACTTCATAGCAAAGTACAAAGTTCGTTTTGGATGGATCAATTTAGTTGAAATAGACAGTTCTTGCATGAAAACTCATTCCTGGTAGAACTTCATAGCAAAGTACAAAGTTCGTTTTAGATGGACAAAGTTAGTTGAAATAGACAGTTTTTGCATGAAAACTCATTCCTGGTGGAACTTCATAGCAAAGTACAAAGTTCGTATCGGATGCACCAATTTAGTTGAAATAGACAGTTCTTGCATGAAAACTCATTCCTGGTGGAACTTCATAGCAAAGTACAAAGTTCGTTTTGGATGGATCAATTTAGTTGAAATAGACAGTTTTTGTATGAAAACTCATTCCTGGTAGAACTTCATAGCAAAGTACAAAGTTCGTTTTGGATGGACAAAGTTAGTTGAAATAGACAGTTTTTGCATAAAAACTCATTCCTGGTGGAACTTCATAGCAAAGTACAAAGTTCGTTTTGGATGGATCAATTTAGTTGAAATAGACAGTTTTTGTATGAAAACTCATTCCTGGTGGAACTTCATAGCAAAGTACAAAGTTCGTTTTGGATGGACAAAGTTAGTTGAAATAGACAGTTTTTGTATGAAAACTCATTCCTGGTGGAACTTCATAGCAAAGTACAAAGTTCGTTTTGGATGGATCAATTTAGTTGAAATAGACAGTTTTTGTATGAAAACTCATTCCTGGTAGAACTTCATAGCAAAGTACAAAGTTCGTTTTAGATGGACAAAGTTAGTTGAAATAGACAGTTTTTGCATGAAAACTCATTCCTGGTGGAACTTCATAGCAAAGTACAAAGTTCGTTTTGGATGGACAAAGTTAGTTGAAATAGACAGTTTTTGCATAAAAACTCATTCCTGGTGGAACTTCATAGCAAAGTACAAAGTTCGTTTTGGATGGATCAATTTAGTTGAAATAGACAGTTTTTGTATGAAAACTCATTCCTGGTAGAACTTCATAGCAAAGTACAAAGTTCGTTTTAGATGGACAAAGTTAGTTGAAATAGACAGTTTTTGCATGAAAACTCATTCCTGGTGGAACTTCATAGCAAAGTACAAAGTTCGAATCAGATGGACGAATTAAGTTGAAATAGACAGTTTTTGCATGAAAACTCATTCGTGGTGGAACTTCATAGCAAAGTACAAAGTTCGTTTTGGATGGACAAAGTTAGTTGAAATAGACAGCTTTTGCATAAAAACTCATTCCTGGTGGAACTTCATAGCAAAGTACAAAGTTCGTTTTGGATGGATCAATTTAGTTGAAATAGACAGTTTTTGTATGAAAACTCATTCCTGGTGGAACTTCATAGCAAAGTACAAAGTTCGTTTTGGATGGATCAATTTAGTTGAAATAGACAGTTTTTGTATGAAAACTCATTCCTGGTAGAACTTCATAGCAAAGTACAAAGTTCGTTTTAGATGGACAAAGTTAGTTGAAATAGACAGTTTTTGCATAAAAACTCATTCCTGGTGGAACTTCATAGCAAAGTACAAAGTTCGTTTTGGATGGATCAATTTAGTTGAAATAGACAGTTTTTGTATGAAAACTCATTCCTGGTAGAACTTCATAGCAAAGTACAAAGTTCGTTTTAGATGGACAAAGTTAGTTGAAATAGACAGTTTTTGCATAAAAACTCATTCCTGGTGGAACTTCATAGCAAAGTACAAAGTTCGTTTTGGATGGATCAATTTAGTTGAAATAGACAGTTTTTGTATGAAAACTCATTCCTGGTAGAACTTCATAGCAAAGTACAAAGTTCGTTTTAGATGGACAAAGTTAGTTGAAATAGACAGTTTTTGCATAAAAACTCATTCCTGGTGGAACTTCATAGCAAAGTACAAAGTTCGTTTTGGATGGATCAATTTAGTTGAAATAGACAGTTTTTGTATGAAAACTCATTCCTGGTAGAACTTCATAGCAAAGTACAAAGTTCGTTTTAGATGGACAAAGTTAGTTGAAATAGACAGTTTTTGCATGAAAACTCATTCCTGGTGGAACTTCATAGCAAAGTACAAAGTTCGAATCAGATGGACGAATTAAGTTGAAATAGACAGTTTTTGCATGAAAACTCATTCGTGGTGGAACTTCATAGCAAAGTACAAAGTTCGTTTTGGATGGACAAAGTTAGTTGAAATAGACAGCTTTTGCATAAAAACTCATTCCTGGTGGAACTTCATAGCAAAGTACAAAGTTCGTTTTGGATGGATCAATTTAGTTGAAATAGACAGTTTTTGTATGAAAACTCATTCCTGGTGGAACTTCATAGCAAAGTACAAAGTTCGTTTTGGATGGATCAATTTAGTTGAAATAGACAGTTTTTGTATGAAAACTCATTCCTGGTAGAACTTCATAGCAAAGTACAAAGTTCGTTTTAGATGGACAAAGTTAGTTGAAATAGACAGTTTTTGCATGAAAACTCATTCCTGGTGGAACTTCATAGCAAAGTACAAAGTTCGAATCAGATGGACGAATTAAGTTGAAATAGACAGTTTTTGCATGAAAACTCATTCGTGGTGGAACTTCATAGCAAAGTACAAAGTTCGTTTTGGATGGACAAAGTTAGTTGAAATAGACAGTTTTTGCATGAAAACTCATTCCTGGTGGAACTTCATAGCAAAGTACAAAGTTCGTTTTGGATGGATCAATTTAGTTGAAATAGACAGTTTTTGTATGAAAACTCATTCCTGGTGGAACTTCATAGCAAAGTACAAAGTTCGTTTTGGATGGATCAATTTAGTTGAAATAGACAGTTTTTGTATGAAAACTCATTCCTGGTAGAACTTCATAGCAAAGTACAAAGTTCGTTTTAGATGGACAAAGTTAGTTGAAATAGACAGTTTTTGCATAAAAACTCATTCCTGGTGGAACTTCATAGCAAAGTACAAAGTTCGTTTTGGATGGATCAATTTAGTTGAAATAGACAGTTTTTGTATGAAAACTCATTCCTGGTAGAACTTCATAGCAAAGTACAAGTTCGTTTTAGATGGACAAAGTTAGTTGAAATAGACAGTTTTTGTATGAAAATTCATTCCTGGTGGAACTTCATAGCAAAGTACAAAGTTCGTTTTGGATGGACAAAGTTAGTTGAAATAGACAGTTTTTGCATAAAAACTCATTCCTGGTGGAACTTCATAGCAAAGTACAAAGTTCGTTTTGGATGGATCAATTTAGTTGAAATAGACAGTTTTTGTATGAAAACTCATTCCTGGTGGAACTTCATAGCAAAGTACAAAGTTCGTTTTGGATGGACAAAGTTAGTTGAAATAGACAGTTTTTGTATGAAAACTCATTCCTGGTGGAACTTCATAGCAAAGTACAAAGTTCGTATCAGATGGACGAATTAAGTTGAAATAGACAGTTTTTGCATGAAAACTCATTCGTGGTGGAACTTCATAGCAAAGTACAAAGTTCGTTTTGGATGGATCAATTTAGTTGAAATAGACAGTTTTTGTATGAAAACTCATTCCTGGTGGAACTTCATAGCAAAGTACAAAGTTCGAATCAGATGGACGAATTAAGTTGAAATAGACAGTTTTTGCATGAAAACTCATTCGTGGTGGAACTTCATAGCAAAGTACAAAGTTCGTTTTGGATGGACAAAGTTAGTTGAAATAGACAGTTTTTGCATAAAAACTCATTCCTGGTGGAACTTCATAGCAAAGTACAAAGTTCGAATCAGATGGACAAAGTTAGTTGAAATAGACAGTTTTTGCATGAAAACTCATTCGTGGTGGAACTTCATAGCAAAGTACAAAGTTCGTTTTGGATGGACAAAGTTAGTTGAAATAGACAGTTTTTGCATAAAAACTCATTCCTGGTGGAACTTCATAGCAAAGTACAAAGTTCGAATCAGATGGACGAATTAAGTTGAAATAGACAGTTTTTGCATGAAAACTCATTCCTGGTGGAACTTCATAGCAAAGTACAAAGTTCGTTTTAGATGGACAAAGTTAGTTGAAATAGACAGTTTTTGCATAAAAACTCATTCCTGGTGGAACTTCATAGCAAAGTACAAAGTTCGTTTTAGATGGACAAAGTTAGTTGAAATAGACAGTTTTTGTATGAAAAGTCATTCCTGGTGGAACTTCATAGCAAAGTACAAAGTTCGTTTTGGATGGACAAAGTTAGTTGAAATAGACAGTTTTTGTATGAAAACTCATTCCTGGTGGAACTTCATAGCAAAGTACAAAGTTCGTTTTGGATGGACAAAGTTAGTTGAAATAGACAGTTTTTGCATAAAAACTCATTCCTGGTGGAACTTCATAGCAAAGTACAAAGTTCGAATCAGATGGACGAATTAAGTTGAAATAGACAGTTTTTGCATGAAAACTCATTCCTGGTGGAACTTCATAGCAAAGTACAAAGTTCGTTTTAGATGGACAAAGTTAGTTGAAATAGACAGTTTTTGCATAAAAACTCATTCCTGGTGGAACTTCATAGCAAAGTACAAAGTTCGTTTTAGATGGACAAAGTTAGTTGAAATAGACAGTTTTTGTATGAAAAGTCATTCCTGGTGGAACTTCATAGCAAAGTACAAAGTTCGTTTTGGATGGACAAAGTTAGTTGAAATAGACAGTTTTTGTATGAAAACTCATTCCTGGTGGAACTTCATAGCAAAGTACAAAGTTCGTTTTGGATGGACAAAGTTAGTTGAAATAGACAGTTTTTGCATAAAAACTCATTCCTGGTGGAACTTCATAGCAAAGTACAAAGTTCGTTTTAGATGGACAAAGTTAGTTGAAATAGACAGTTTTTGCATAAAAACTCATTCCTGGTGGAACTTCATAGCAAAGTACAAAGTTCGTTTTAGATGGACAAAGTTAGTTGAAATAGACAGTTTTTGTATGAAAACTCATTCCTGGTGGAACTTCATAGCAAAGTACAAAGTTCGAATCAGATGGACGAATTAAGTTGAAATAGACAGTTTTTGCATGAAAACTCATTCCTGGTGGAACTTCATAGCAAAGTACAAAGTTCGTTTTAGATGGACAAAGTTAGTTGAAATAGACAGTTTTTGCATAAAAACTCATTCCTGGTGGAACTTCATAGCAAAGTACAAAGTTCGTTTTAGATGGACAAAGTTAGTTGAAATAGACAGTTTTTGTATGAAAAGTCATTCCTGGTGGAACTTCATAGCAAAGTACAAAGTTCGTTTTGGATGGACAAAGTTAGTTGAAATAGACAGTTTTTGTATGAAAACTCATTCCTGGTGGAACTTCATAGCAAAGTACAAAGTTCGTTTTGGATGGACAAAGTTAGTTGAAATAGACAGTTTTTGCATAAAAACTCATTCCTGGTGGAACTTCATAGCAAAGTACAAAGTTCGTTTTAGATGGACAAAGTTAGTTGAAATAGACAGTTTTTGTATGAAAAGTCATTCCTGGTGGAACTTCATAGCAAAGTACAAAGTTCGTTTTGGATGGATCAATTTAGTTGAAATAGACAGTTTTTGTATGAAAACTCATTCCTGGTAGAACTTCATAGCAAAGTACAAAGTTCGTTTTAGATGGACAAAGTTAGTTGAAATAGACAGTTTTTGTATGAAAACTCATTCCTGGTGGAACTTCATAGCAAAGTACAAAGTTCGTTTTGGATGGACAAAGTTAGTTGAAATAGACAGTTTTTGCATAAAAACTCATTCCTGGTGGAACTTCATAGCAAAGTACAAAGTTCGTTTTAGATGGACAAAGTTAGTTGAAATAGACAGTTTTTGTATGAAAAGTCATTCCTGGTAGAACTTCATAGCAAAGTACAAAGTTCGTTTTGGATGGACAAAGTTAGTTGAAATAGACAGTTTTTGTATGAAAACTCATTCCTGGTGGAACTTCATAGCAAAGTACAAAGTTCGAAACAGATGGACGAATTAAGTTGAAATAGACAGTTTTTGCATGAAAACTCATTCGTGGTGGAACTTCATAGCAAAGTACAAAGTTCGTTTTGGATGGACAAAGTTAGTTGAAATAGACAGTTTTTGCATGAAAACTCATTCCTGGTGGAACTTCATAGCAAAGTACAAAGTTCGTTTTGGATGGATCAATTTAGTTGAAATAGACAGTTCTTGCATGAAAACTCATTCCTGGTAGAACTTCATAGCAAAGAACAAAGTTCGTATCGGATGCACCAATTTAGTTGAAATAGACAGTTTTTGCATGAAAACTCATTCCTGGTGGAACTTCATAGCAAAGTACAAAGTTCGTATCGGATGCACCAATTTAGTTGAAATAGACAGTTCTTGCATGAAAACTCATTCCTGGTGGAACTTCATAGCAAAGTACAAAGTTCGTTTTGGATGGATCAATTTAGTTGAAATAGACAGTTCTTGCATGAAAACTCATTCCTGGTAGAACTTCATAGCAAAGTACAAAGTTCGTTTTAGATGGACAAAGTTAGTTGAAATAGACAGTTTTTGCATGAAAACTCATTCCTGGTGGAACTTCATAGCAAAGTACAAAGTTCGTATCGGATGCACCAATTTAGTTGAAATAGACAGTTCTTGCATGAGAACTCATTCCTGGTGGAACTTCATAGCAAAGTACAAAGTTCGTTTTGGATGGATCAATTTAGTTGAAATAGACAGTTTTTGCATAAAAACTCATTCCTGGTGGAACTTCATAGCAAAGTACAAAATTCGAATCAGATGGACGAATTAAGTTGAAATAGACAGTTTTTGCATGAAAACTCATTCCTGGTAGAACTTCATAGCAAAGTACAAAGTTCGTTTTAGATGGACAAAGTTAGTTGAAATAGACAGTTTTTGCATGAAAACTCATTCCTGGTGGAACTTCATAGCAAAGTACAAAGTTCGTTTTTGATGGACAAAGTTAGTTGAAATAGACAGTTTTTGCATAAAAACTCATTCCTGGTGGAACTTCATAGCAAAGTACAAAGTTCGTTTTGGATGGATCAATTTAGTTGAAATAGACAGTTCTTGCATGAAAACTCATTCCTGGTAGAACTTCATAGCAAAGTACAAAGTTCGTTTTAGATGGACAAAGTTAGTTGAAATAGACAGTTTTTGTATGAAAACTCATTCCTGGTGGAACTTCATAGCAAAGTACAAAGTTCGTTTTGGATGGATCAATTTAGTTGAAATAGACAGTTTTTGCATAAAAACTCATTCCTGGTGGAACTTCATAGCAAAGTACAAAGTTCGAATCAGATGGACGAATTAAGTTGAAATAGACAGTTTTTGCATGAAAACTCATTCCTGGTAGAACTTCATAGCAAAGTACAAAGTTCGTTTTAGATGGACAAAGTTAGTTGAAATAGACAGTTTTTGTATGAAAACTCATTCCTGGTAGAACTTCATAGCAAAGTACAAAGTTCGTTTAAGATGGACAAAGTTAGTTGAAATAGACAGTTTTTGCATGAAAACTCATTCCTGGTGGAACTTCATAGCAAAGTACAAAGTTCGTTTTAGATGGACAAAGTTAGTTGAAATAGACAGTTTTTGCATAAAAACTCATTCCTGGTGGAACTTCATAGCAAAGTACAAAGTTCGTTTTAGATGGACAAAGTTAGTTGAAATAGACAGTTTTTGCATGAAAACTCATTCCTGGTGGAACTTCATAGCAAAGTACAAAGTTCGTATCGGATGCACCAATTTAGTTGAAATAGACAGTTCTTGCATGAAAATTCATTCCTGGTAGAACTTCATAGCAAAGTACAAAGTTCGTTTTGGATGGACAAAGTTAGTTGAAATAGACAGTTTTTGCATAAAAACTCATTCCTGGTGGAACTTCATAGCAAAGTACAAAGTTCGAATCAGATGGACGAATTAAGTTGAAATAGACAGTTTTTGCATGAAAACTCATTCCTGGTAGAACTTCATAGCAAAGTACAAAGTTCGTTTTAGATGGACAAAGTTAGTTGAAATAGACAGTTTTTGCATGAAAACTCATTCCTGGTGGAACTTCATAGCAAAGTACAAAGTTCGTTTTGGATGGACAAAATTAGTTGAAATAGACAGTTTTTGCATAAAAACTCATTCCTGGTGGAACTTCATAGCAAAGTACAAAGTTCGTTTTGGATGGATCAATTTAGTTGAAATAGACAGTTCTTGCATGAAAACTCATTCCTGGTAGAACTTCATAGCAAAGTACAAAGTTCGTTTTAGATGGACAAAGTTAGTTGAAATAGACAGTTTTTGCATGAAAACTCATTCCTGGTGGAACTTCATAGCAAAGTACAAAGTTCGTTTTGGATGGACAAAATTAGTTGAAATAGACAGTTTTTGCATGAAAACTCATTCCTGGTGGAACTTCATAGCAAAGTACAAAGTTTGAATCAGATGGACGAATTAAGTTGAAATAGACAGTTTTTGCATAAAAACTCATTCCTGGTGGAACTTCATAGCAAAGTACAAAGTTCGTTTTGGATGTATCAATTTAGTTGAAATAGACAGTTCTTGCATGAAAACTCATTCCTGGTAGAACTTCATAGCAAAGTACAAAGTTCGTTTTGGATGGACAAAGTTAGTTGAAATAGACAGTTTTTGCATGAAAACTCATTCCTGGTGGAACTTCATAGCAAAGTACAAAGTTCGTTTTGGATGGACAAAGTTAGTTGAAATAAACAGTTTTTGCATAAAAACTCATTCCTGGTGGAACTTCATAGCAAAGTACAAAGTTCGTTTTGGATGGACGAATTAAGTTGAAATAGACAGTTTTTGTATGAAAACTCATTCCTGGTGGAACTTCATAGCAAAGTACAAAGTTCGTTTTGGATGGACAAAGTTAGTTGAAATAGACAGTTTTTGCATGAAAACTCATTCCTGGTGGAACTTCATAGCAAAGTACAAAGTTCGTTTTGGATGGACGAATTAAGTTGAAATAGACAGTTTTTGTATGAAAACTCATTCCTGGTGGAACTTCATAGCAAAGTACAAAGTTCGAATCAGATGGACGAATTAAGTTGAAATAGACAGTTTTTGCATAAAAACTCATTCCTGGTGGAACTTCATAGCAAAGTACAAAGTTCGTTTTGGATGGATCAATTTAGTTGAAATAGACAGTTCTTGCATGAAAACTCATTCCTGGTAGAACTTCATAGCAAAGTACAAAGTTCGTTTTAGATGGACAAAGTTAGTTGAAATAGACAGTTTTTGCATGAAAACTCATTCCTGGTGGAACTTCATAGCAAAGTACAAAGTTCGTTTTGGATGGACAAAATTAGTTGAAATAGACAGTTTTTGCATGAAAACTCATTCCTGGTGGAACTTCATAGCAAAGTACAAAGTTTGAATCAGATGGACGAATTAAGTTGAAATAGACAGTTTTTGCATAAAAACTCATTCCTGGTGGAACTTCATAGCAAAGTACAAAGTTCGTTTTGGATGTATCAATTTAGTTGAAATAGACAGTTCTTGCATGAAAACTCATTCCTGGTAGAACTTCATAGCAAAGTACAAAGTTCGTTTTGGATGGACAAAGTTAGTTGAAATAGACAGTTTTTGCATGAAAACTCATTCCTGGTGGAACTTCATAGCAAAGTACAAAGTTCGTTTTGGATGGACAAAGTTAGTTGAAATAAACAGTTTTTGCATAAAAACTCATTCCTGGTGGAACTTCATAGCAAAGTACAAAGTTCGTTTTGGATGGACGAATTAAGTTGAAATAGACAGTTTTTGTATGAAAACTCATTCCTGGTGGAACTTCATAGCAAAGTACAAAGTTCGTTTTGGATGGACAAAGTTAGTTGAAATAGACAGTTTTTGCATGAAAACTCATTCCTGGTGGAACTTCATAGCAAAGTACAAAGTTCGTTTTGGATGGACGAATTAAGTTGAAATAGACAGTTTTTGTATGAAAACTCATTCCTGGTGGAACTTCATAGCAAAGTACAAAGTTCGTTTTGGATGGATCAATTTAGTTGAAATAGACAGTTTTTGCATGAAAACTCATTCCTGGTGGAACTTCATAGCAAAGTACAAAGTTCGTTTTGGATGGACGAATTAAGTTGAAATAGACAGTTTTTGTATGAAAACTCATTCCTGGTGGAACTTCATAGCAAAGTACAAAGTTCGTTTTGGATGGACAAAGTTAGTTGAAATAGACAGTTTTTGCATTAAAACTCATTCCTGGTGGAACTTCATAGCAAAGTACAAAGTTCGTTTTGGATGGACGAATTAAGTTGAAATAGACAGTTTTTGTATGAAAACTCATTCCTGGTGGAACTTCATAGCAAAGTACAAAGTTCGTTTTGGATGGACAAAGTTAGTTGAAATAGACAGTTTTTGCATGAAAACTCATTCCTGGTGGAACTTCATAGCAAAGTACAAAGTTCGAATCAGATGGATGAATTAAGTTGAAATAGACAGTTTTTGTATGAAAACTCATTCCTGGTGGAACTTCATAGCAAAGTACAAAGTTCGTTTTGGATGGACAAAGTTAGTTGAAATAGACAGTTTTTGCATGAAAACTCATTCCTGGTGGAACTTCATAGCAAAGTACAAAGTTCGTTTTGGATGGACAAAGTTAGTTGAAATAGACAGTTTTTGCATGAAAACTCATTCCTGGTGGAACTTCATAGCAAAGTACAAAGTTCGTTTTGGATGGACGAATTAAGTTGAAATAGACAGTTTTTGCATGAAAACTCATTCCTGGTGGAACTTCATAGCAAAGTACAAAGTTCGTTTTGGATGGACAAAATTAGTTGAAATAGACAGTTTTTGCATAAAAACTCATTCCTGGTGGAACTTCATAGCAAAGTACAAAGTTCGAATCAGATGGATGAATTAAGTTGAAATAGACAGTTTTTGCATGAAAACTCATTCCTGGTGGAACTTCATAGCAAAGTACAAAGTTCGTTTTGGATGGACAAAGTTAGTTGAAATAGACAGTTTTTGCATGAAAACTCATTCCTGGTGGAACTTCATAGCAAAGTACAAAGTTCGTTTTAGATGGACAAAGTTAGTTGAAATAGACAGTTTTTGCATGAAAACTCATTCCTGGTGTAACTTCATAGCAAAGTACAAAGTTCGTTTTGGATGGACAAAATTAGTTGAAATAGACAGTTTTTGCATAAAAACTCATTCCTGGTGGAACTTCATAGCAAAGTACAAAGTTCGAATCAGATGGACGAATTAAGTTGAAAAAGACAGTTTTTGCATGAAAACTCATTCCTGGTGGAACTTCATAGCAAAGTACAAAGTTCGTTTTGGATGGATCAATTTAGTTGAAATAGACAGTTCTTGCATGAAAACTCATTCCTGGTAGAACTTCATAGCAAAGTACAAAGTTCGTTTTAGATGGACAAAGTTAGTTGAAATAGACAGTTTTTGCATGAAAACTCATTCCTGGTGTAACTTCATAGCAAAGTACAAAGTTCGTTTTGGATGGACAAAATTAGTTGAAATAGACAGTTTTTGTATGAAAACTCATTCCTGGTGGAACTTCATAGCAAAGTACAAAGTTCGAATCAGATGGACGAATTAAGTTGAAATAGACAGTTTTTGCATAAAAACTCATTCCTGGTGGAACTTCATAGCAAAGTACAAAGTTCGTTTTGGATGGATCAATTTAGTTGAAATAGACAGTTCTTGCATGAAAACTCATTCCTGGTAGAACTTCATAGCAAAGTACAAAGTTCGTTTTAGATGGACAAAGTTAGTTGAAATAGACAGTTTTTGCATGAAAACTCATTTCTGGTGTAACTTCATAGCAAAGTACAAAGTTCGTTTTGGATGGACAAAATTAGTTGAAATAGACAGTTTTTGTATGAAAACTCATTCCTGGTGGAACTTCATAGCAAAGTACAAAGTTCGAATCAGATGGACGAATTAAGTTGAAATAGACAGTTTTTGCATAAAAACTCATTCCTGGTGGAACTTCATAGCAAAGTACAAAGTTCGTTTTGGATGGACGAATTAAGTTGAAATAGACAGTTTTTGTATGAAAACTCATTCCTGGTGGAACTTCATAGCAAAGTACAAAGTTCGTATCGGATGGATCAATTTAGTTGAAATAGACAGTTCTTGCATGAAAACTCATTCCTGGTAGAACTTCATAGCAAAGTACAAAGTTCGTTTTGGATGGATCAATTTAGTTGAAATAGACAGTTTTTGTATGAAAACTCATTCCTGGTGGAACTTCATAGCAAAGTACAAAGTTCGAATCAGATGGACGAATTAAGTTGAAATAGACAGTTTTTGCATAAAAACTCATTCCTGGTGGAACTTCATAGCAAAGTACAAAGTTCGTTTTGGATGGATCAATTTAGTTGAAATAGACAGTTCTTGCATGAAAACTCATTCCTGGTAGAACTTCATAGCAAAGTACAAAGTTCGTTTTAGATGGACAAAGTTAGTTGAAATAGACAGTTTTTGCATGAAAACTCATTCCTGGTGTAACTTCATAGCAAAGTACAAAGTTCGTTTTGGATGGACAAAATTAGTTGAAATAGACAGTTTTTGTATGAAAACTCATTCCTGGTGGAACTTCATAGCAAAGTACAAAGTTCGAATCAGATGGACGAATTAAGTTGAAATAGACAGTTTTTGCATAAAAACTCATTCCTGGTGGAACTTCATAGCAAAGTACAAAGTTCGTTTTGAATGGATCAATTTAGTTGAAATAGACAGTTCTTGCATGAAAACTCATTCCTGGTAGAACTTCATAGCAAAGTACAAAGTTCGTTTTAGATGGACAAAGTTAGTTGAAATAGACAGTTTTTGCATGAAAACTCATTCCTGGTGTAACTTCATAGCAAAGTACAAAGTTCGTTTTAGATGGACAAAGTTAGTTGAAATAGACAGTTTTTGCATGAAAACTCATTCCTGGTGTAACTTCATAGCAAAGTACAAAGTTCGTTTTGGATGGACAAAATTAGTTGAAATAGACAGTTTTTGTATGAAAACTCATTCCTGGTGGAACTTCATAGCAAAGTACAAAGTTCGAATCAGATGGACGAATTAAGTTGAAATAGACAGTTTTTGCATAAAAACTCATTCCTGGTGGAACTTCATAGCAAAGTACAAAGTTCGTTTTGGATGGATCAATTTAGTTGAAATAGACAGTTCTTGCATGAAAACTCATTCCTGGTAGAACTTCATAGCAAAGTACAAAGTTCGTTTTAGATGGACAAAGTTAGTTGAAATAGACAGTTTTTGCATGAAAACTCATTCCTGGTGTAACTTAATAGCAAAGTACAAAGTTCGTTTTGGATGGACAAAATTAGTTGAAATAGACAGTTTTTGTATGAAAACTCATTCCTGGTGGAACTTCATAGCAAAGTACAAAGTTCGAATCAGATGGACGTATTACGTTGAAATAGACAGTTTTTGCATAAAAACTCATTCCTGGTGGAACTTCATAGCAAAGTACAAAGTTCGTTTTGGATGGACGAATTAAGTTGAAATAGACAGTTTTTGTATGAAAACTCATTCCTGGTGGAACTTCATAGCAAAGTACAAAGTTCGTATCGGATGGATCAATTTAGTTGAAATAGACAGTTCTTGCATGAAAACTCATTCCTGGTAGAACTTCATAGCAAAGTACAAAGTTCGTTTTGGATGGATCAATTTAGTTGAAATAGACAGTTTTTGTATGAAAACTCATTCCTGGTGGAACTTCATAGCAAAGTACAAAGTTCGAATCAGATGGACGAATTAAGTTGAAATAGACAGTTTTTGCATAAAAACTCATTCCTGGTGGAACTTCATAGCAAAGTACAAAGTTCGTTTTGGATGGATCAATTAAGTTGAAATAGACAGTTCTTGCATGAAAACTCATTCCTGGTAGAACTTCATAGCAAAGTACAAAGTTCGTTTTAGATGGACAAAGTTAGTTGAAATAGACAGTTTTTGCATGAAAACTCATTCCTGGTGTAACTTCATAGCAAAGTACAAAGTTCGTTTTAGATGGACAAAGTTAGTTGAAATAGACAGTTTTTGCATGAAAACTCATTCCTGGTGTAACTTCATAGCAAAGTACAAAGTTCGTTTTGGATGGACAAAATTAGTTGAAATAGACAGTTTTTGTATGAAAACTCATTCCTGGTGGAACTTCATAGCAAAGTACAAAGTTCGAATCAGATGGACGAATTAAGTTGAAATAGACAGTTTTTGCATAAAAACTCATTCCTGGTGGAACTTCATAGCAAAGTACAAAGTTCGTTTTGGATGGATCAATTTAGTTGAAATAGACAGTTCTTGCATGAAAACTCATTCCTGGTAGAACTTCATAGCAAAGTACAAAGTTCGTTTTAGATGGACAAAGTTAGTTGAAATAGACAGTTTTTGCATGAAAACTCATTCCTGGTGTAACTTCATAGCAAAGTACAAAGTTCGTTTTAGATGGACAAAGTTAGTTGAAATAGACAGTTTTTGCATGAAAACTCATTCCTGGTGTAACTTCATAGCAAAGTACAAAGTTCGTTTTGGATGGACAAAATTAGTTGAAATAGACAGTTTTTGTATGAAAACTCATTCCTGGTGGAACTTCATAGCAAAGTACAAAGTTCGAATCAGATGGACGAATTAAGTTGAAATAGACAGTTTTTGCATAAAAACTCATTCCTGGTGGAACTTCATAGCAAAGTACAAAGTTCGTTTTGGATGGATCAATTTAGTTGAAATAGACAGTTCTTGCATGAAAACTCATTCCTGGTAGAACTTCATAGCAAAGTACAAAGTTCGTTTTAGATGGACAAAGTTAGTTGAAATAGACAGTTTTTGCATGAAAACTCATTCCTGGTGTAACTTCATAGCAAAGTACAAAGTTCGTTTTGGATGGACAAAATTAGTTGAAATAGACAGTTTTTGTATGAAAACTCATTCCTGGTGGAACTTCATAGCAAAGTACAAAGTTCGAATCAGATGGACGAATTAAGTTGAAATAGACAGTTTTTGCATAAAAACTCATTCCTGGTGGAACTTCATAGCAAAGTACAAAGTTCGTTTTGGATGGATCAATTTAGTTGAAATAGACAGTTCTTGCATGAAAACTCATTCCTGGTAGAACTTCATAGCAAAGTACAAAGTTCGTTTTAGATGGACAAAGTTAGTTGAAATAGACAGTTTTTGCATGAAAACTCATTCCTGGTGTAACTTCATAGCAAAGTACAAAGTTCGTTTTGGATGGACAAAATTAGTTGAAATAGACAGTTTTTGTATGAAAACTCATTCCTGGTGGAACTTCATAGCAAAGTACAAAGTTCGTTTTGGATGGACAAAGTTAGTTGAAATAGACAGTTTTTGCATGAAAACTCATTCCTGGTGGAACTTCATAGCAAAGTACAAAGTTCGTTTTGGATGGACAAAGTTAGTTGAAATAGACAGTTTTTGCATGAAAACTCATTCCTGGTGGAACTTCATAGCAAAGTACAAAGTTCGTTTTGGATGGACGAATTAAGTTGAAATAGACAGTTTTTGCATGAAAACTCATTCCTGGTGGAACTTCATAGCAAAGTACAAAGTTCGTTTTGGATGGACAAAATTAGTTGAAATAGACAGTTTTTGCATAAAAACTCATTCCTGGTGGAACTTCATAGCAAAGTACAAAGTTCGAATCAGATGGATGAATTAAGTTGAAATAGACAGTTTTTGCATGAAAACTCATTCCTGGTGGAACTTCATAGCAAAGTACAAAGTTCGTTTTGGATGGACAAAGTTAGTTGAAATAGACAGTTTTTGCATGAAAACTCATTCCTGGTGGAACTTCATAGCAAAGTACAAAGTTCGTTTTAGATGGACAAAGTTAGTTGAAATAGACAGTTTTTGCATGAAAACTCATTCCTGGTGTAACTTCATAGCAAAGTACAAAGTTCGTTTTGGATGGACAAAATTAGTTGAAATAGACAGTTTTTGCATAAAAACTCATTCCTGGTGGAACTTCATAGCAAAGTACAAAGTTCGAATCAGATGGACGAATTAAGTTGAAAAAGACAGTTTTTGCATGAAAACTCATTCCTGGTGGAACTTCATAGCAAAGTACAAAGTTCGTTTTGGATGGATCAATTTAGTTGAAATAGACAGTTCTTGCATGAAAACTCATTCCTGGTAGAACTTCATAGCAAAGTACAAAGTTCGTTTTAGATGGACAAAGTTAGTTGAAATAGACAGTTTTTGCATGAAAACTCATTCCTGGTGTAACTTCATAGCAAAGTACAAAGTTCGTTTTGGATGGACAAAATTAGTTGAAATAGACAGTTTTTGTATGAAAACTCATTCCTGGTGGAACTTCATAGCAAAGTACAAAGTTCGAATCAGATGGACGAATTAAGTTGAAATAGACAGTTTTTGCATAAAAACTCATTCCTGGTGGAACTTCATAGCAAAGTACAAAGTTCGTTTTGGATGGATCAATTTAGTTGAAATAGACAGTTCTTGCATGAAAACTCATTCCTGGTAGAACTTCATAGCAAAGTACAAAGTTCGTTTTAGATGGACAAAGTTAGTTGAAATAGACAGTTTTTGCATGAAAACTCATTCCTGGTGTAACTTCATAGCAAAGTACAAAGTTCGTTTTGGATGGACAAAATTAGTTGAAATAGACAGTTTTTGTATGAAAACTCATTCCTGGTGGAACTTCATAGCAAAGTACAAAGTTCGAATCAGATGGACGAATTAAGTTGAAATAGACAGTTTTTGCATAAAAACTCATTCCTGGTGGAACTTCATAGCAAAGTACAAAGTTCGTTTTGGATGGACGAATTAAGTTGAAATAGACAGTTTTTGTATGAAAACTCATTCCTGGTGGAACTTCATAGCAAAGTACAAAGTTCGTATCGGATGGATCAATTTAGTTGAAATAGACAGTTCTTGCATGAAAACTCATTCCTGGTAGAACTTCATAGCAAAGTACAAAGTTCGTTTTGGATGGATCAATTTAGTTGAAATAGACAGTTTTTGTATGAAAACTCATTCCTGGTGGAACTTCATAGCAAAGTACAAAGTTCGAATCAGATGGACGAATTAAGTTGAAATAGACAGTTTTTGCATAAAAACTCATTCCTGGTGGAACTTCATAGCAAAGTACAAAGTTCGTTTTGGATGGATCAATTTAGTTGAAATAGACAGTTCTTGCATGAAAACTCATTCCTGGTAGAACTTCATAGCAAAGTACAAAGTTCGTTTTAGATGGACAAAGTTAGTTGAAATAGACAGTTTTTGCATGAAAACTCATTCCTGGTGTAACTTCATAGCAAAGTACAAAGTTCGTTTTGGATGGACAAAATTAGTTGAAATAGACAGTTTTTGTATGAAAACTCATTCCTGGTGGAACTTCATAGCAAAGTACAAAGTTCGAATCAGATGGACGAATTAAGTTGAAATAGACAGTTTTTGCATAAAAACTCATTCCTGGTGGAACTTCATAGCAAAGTACAAAGTTCGTTTTGGATGGATCAATTTAGTTGAAATAGACAGTTCTTGCATGAAAACTCATTCCTGGTAGAACTTCATAGCAAAGTACAAAGTTCGTTTTAGATGGACAAAGTTAGTTGAAATAGACAGTTTTTGCATGAAAACTCATTCCTGGTGTAACTTCATAGCAAAGTACAAAGTTCGTTTTAGATGGACAAAGTTAGTTGAAATAGACAGTTTTTGCATGAAAACTCATTCCTGGTGTAACTTCATAGCAAAGTACAAAGTTCGTTTTGGATGGACAAAATTAGTTGAAATAGACAGTTTTTGTATGAAAACTCATTCCTGGTGGAACTTCATAGCAAAGTACAAAGTTCGAATCAGATGGACGAATTAAGTTGAAATAGACAGTTTTTGCATAAAAACTCATTCCTGGTGGAACTTCATAGCAAAGTACAAAGTTCGTTTTGGATGGATCAATTTAGTTGAAATAGACAGTTCTTGCATGAAAACTCATTCCTGGTAGAACTTCATAGCAAAGTACAAAGTTCGTTTTAGATGGACAAAGTTAGTTGAAATAGACAGTTTTTGCATGAAAACTCATTCCTGGTGTAACTTAATAGCAAAGTACAAAGTTCGTTTTGGATGGACAAAATTAGTTGAAATAGACAGTTTTTGTATGAAAACTCATTCCTGGTGGAACTTCATAGCAAAGTACAAAGTTCGAATCAGATGGACGTATTACGTTGAAATAGACAGTTTTTGCATAAAAACTCATTCCTGGTGGAACTTCATAGCAAAGTACAAAGTTCGTTTTGGATGGACGAATTAAGTTGAAATAGACAGTTTTTGTATGAAAACTCATTCCTGGTGGAACTTCATAGCAAAGTACAAAGTTCGTATCGGATGGATCAATTTAGTTGAAATAGACAGTTCTTGCATGAAAACTCATTCCTGGTAGAACTTCATAGCAAAGTACAAAGTTCGTTTTGGATGGATCAATTTAGTTGAAATAGACAGTTTTTGTATGAAAACTCATTCCTGGTGGAACTTCATAGCAAAGTACAAAGTTCGAATCAGATGGACGAATTAAGTTGAAATAGACAGTTTTTGCATAAAAACTCATTCCTGGTGGAACTTCATAGCAAAGTACAAAGTTCGTTTTGGATGGATCAATTAAGTTGAAATAGACAGTTCTTGCATGAAAACTCATTCCTGGTAGAACTTCATAGCAAAGTACAAAGTTCGTTTTAGATGGACAAAGTTAGTTGAAATAGACAGTTTTTGCATGAAAACTCATTCCTGGTGTAACTTCATAGCAAAGTACAAAGTTCGTTTTAGATGGACAAAGTTAGTTGAAATAGACAGTTTTTGCATGAAAACTCATTCCTGGTGTAACTTCATAGCAAAGTACAAAGTTCGTTTTGGATGGACAAAATTAGTTGAAATAGACAGTTTTTGTATGAAAACTCATTCCTGGTGGAACTTCATAGCAAAGTACAAAGTTCGAATCAGATGGACGAATTAAGTTGAAATAGACAGTTTTTGCATAAAAACTCATTCCTGGTGGAACTTCATAGCAAAGTACAAAGTTCGTTTTGGATGGATCAATTTAGTTGAAATAGACAGTTCTTGCATGAAAACTCATTCCTGGTAGAACTTCATAGCAAAGTACAAAGTTCGTTTTAGATGGACAAAGTTAGTTGAAATAGACAGTTTTTGCATGAAAACTCATTCCTGGTGTAACTTCATAGCAAAGTACAAAGTTCGTTTTAGATGGACAAAGTTAGTTGAAATAGACAGTTTTTGCATGAAAACTCATTCCTGGTGTAACTTCATAGCAAAGTACAAAGTTCGTTTTGGATGGACAAAATTAGTTGAAATAGACAGTTTTTGTATGAAAACTCATTCCTGGTGGAACTTCATAGCAAAGTACAAAGTTCGAATCAGATGGACGAATTAAGTTGAAATAGACAGTTTTTGCATAAAAACTCATTCCTGGTGGAACTTCATAGCAAAGTACAAAGTTCGTTTTGGATGGATCAATTTAGTTGAAATAGACAGTTCTTGCATGAAAACTCATTCCTGGTAGAACTTCATAGCAAAGTACAAAGTTCGTTTTAGATGGACAAAGTTAGTTGAAATAGACAGTTTTTGCATGAAAACTCATTCCTGGTGTAACTTCATAGCAAAGTACAAAGTTCGTTTTGGATGGACAAAATTAGTTGAAATAGACAGTTTTTGTATGAAAACTCATTCCTGGTGGAACTTCATAGCAAAGTACAAAGTTCGTTTTGGATGGACAAAGTTAGTTGAAATAGACAGTTTTTGCATAAAAACTCATTCCTGGTGGAACTTCATAGCAAAGTACAAAGTTCGTTTTGGATGGACGAATTAAGTTGAAATAGACAGTTTTTGTATGAAAACTCATTCCTGGTGGAACTTCATAGCAAAGTACAAAGTTCGTATCGGATGGATCAATTTAGTTGAAATAGACAGTTCTTGCATGAAAACTCATTCCTGGTAGAACTTCATAGCAAAGTACAAAGTTCGTTTTGGATGGATCAATTTAGTTGAAATAGACAGTTTTTGTATGAAAACTCATTCCTGGTGGAACTTCATAGCAAAGTACAAAGTTCGAATCAGATGGACGAATTAAGTTGAAATAGACAGTTTTTGCATAAAAACTCATTCCTGGTGGAACTTCATAGCAAAGTACAAAGTTCGTTTTGGATGGATCAATTTAGTTGAAATAGACAGTTCTTGCATGAAAACTCATTCCTGGTAGAACTTCATAGCAAAGTACAAAGTTCGTTTTAGATGGACAAAGTTAGTTGAAATAGACAGTTTTTGCATGAAAACTCATTCCTGGTGTAACTTCATAGCAAAGTACAAAGTTCGTTTTGGATGGACAAAGTTAGTTGAAATAGACAGTTTTTGTATGAAAACTCATTCCTGGTGGAACTTCATAGCAAAGTACAAAGTTCGAATCAGATGGACGAATTAAGTTGAAATAGACAGTTTTTGCATAAAAACTCATTCCTGGTGGAACTTCATAGCAAAGTACAAAGTTCGTTTTGGATGGATCAATTTAGTTGAAATAGACAGTTCTTGCATGAAAACTCATTCCTGGTAGAACTTCATAGCAAAGTACAAAGTTCGTTTTAGATGGACAAAGTTAGTTGAAATAGACAGTTTTTGCATGAAAACTCATTCCTGGTGTAACTTCATAGCAAAGTACAAAGTTCGTTTTAGATGGACAAAGTTAGTTGAAATAGACAGTTTTTGCATGAAAACTCATTCCTGGTGTAACTTCATAGCAAAGTACAAAGTTCGTTTTGGATGGACAAAATTAGTTGAAATAGACAGTTTTTGTATGAAAACTCATTCCTGGTGGAACTTCATAGCAAAGTACAAAGTTCGAATCAGATGGACGAATTAAGTTGAAATAGACAGTTTTTGCATAAAAACTCATTCCTGGTGGAACTTCATAGCAAAGTACAAAGTTCGTTTTGGATGGATCAATTTAGTTGAAATAGACAGTTCTTGCATGAAAACTCATTCCTGGTAGAACTTCATAGCAAAGTACAAAGTTCGTTTTAGATGGACAAAGTTAGTTGAAATAGACAGTTTTTGCATGAAAACTCATTCCTGGTGGAACTTCATAGCAAAGTACAAAGTTCGTTTTGGATGGACAAAATTAGTTGAAATAGACAGTTTTTGCATAAAAACTCATTCCTGGTGGAACTTCATAGCAAAGTACAAAGTTCGTTTTGGATGGACGAATTAAGTTGAAATAGACAGTTTTTGTATGAAAACTCATTCCTGGTGGAACTTCATAGCAAAGTACAAAGTTCGTTTTGGATGGACAAAGTTAGTTGAAATAGACAGTTTTTGCATGAAAACTCATTCCTGGTGGAACTTCATAGCAAAGTACAAAGTTCGTTTTGGATGGACGAATTAAGTTGAAATAGACAGTTTTTGCATGAAAACTCATTCCTGGTGGAACTTCATAGCAAAGTACAAAGTTCGTATCGGATGGATCAATTTAGTTGAAATAGACAGTTCTTGCATGAAAACTCATTCCTGGTGTAACTTCATAGCAAAGTACAAAGTTCGTTTTGGATGGACAAAATTAGTTGAAATAGACAGTTTTTGTATGAAAACTCATTCCTGGTGGAACTTCATAGCAAAGTACAAAGTTCGAATCAGATGGACGAATTAAGTTGAAATAGACAGTTTTTGCATAAAAACTCATTCCTGGTGGAACTTCATAGCAAAGTACAAAGTTCGTTTTGGATGGATCAATTTAGTTGAAATAGACAGTTCTTGCATGAAAACTCATTCCTGGTAGAACTTCATAGCAAAGTACAAAGTTCGTTTTAGATGGACAAAGTTAGTTGAAATAGACAGTTTTTGCATGAAAACTCATTCCTGGTGTAACTTCATAGCAAAGTACAAAGTTCGTTTTGGATGGACAAAATTAGTTGAAATAGACAGTTTTTGTATGAAAACTCATTCCTGGTGGAACTTCATAGCAAAGTACAAAGTTCGAATCAGATGGACGAATTAAGTTGAAATAGACAGTTTTTGCATAAAAACTCATTCCTGGTGGAACTTCATAGCAAAGTACAAAGTTCGTTTTGGATGGACGAATTAAGTTGAAATAGACAGTTTTTGTATGAAAACTCATTCCTGGTGGAACTTCATAGCAAAGTACAAAGTTCGTATCGGATGGATCAATTTAGTTGAAATAGACAGTTCTTGCATGAAAACTCATTCCTGGTAGAACTTCATAGCAAAGTACAAAGTTCGTTTTGGATGGATCAATTTAGTTGAAATAGACAGTTTTTGTATGAAAACTCATTCCTGGTGGAACTTCATAGCAAAGTACAAAGTTCGAATCAGATGGACGAATTAAGTTGAAATAGACAGTTTTTGCATAAAAACTCATTCCTGGTGGAACTTCATAGCAAAGTACAAAGTTCGTTTTGGATGGATCAATTTAGTTGAAATAGACAGTTCTTGCATGAAAACTCATTCCTGGTAGAACTTCATAGCAAAGTACAAAGTTCGTTTTAGATGGACAAAGTTAGTTGAAATAGACAGTTTTTGCATGAAAACTCATTCCTGGTGTAACTTCATAGCAAAGTACAAAGTTCGTTTTGGATGGACAAAATTAGTTGAAATAGACAGTTTTTGTATGAAAACTCATTCCTGGTGGAACTTCATAGCAAAGTACAAAGTTCGAATCAGATGGACGAATTAAGTTGAAATAGACAGTTTTTGCATAAAAACTCATTCCTGGTGGAACTTCATAGCAAAGTACAAAGTTCGTTTTGGGTGGATCAATTTAGTTGAAATAGACAGTTCTTGCATGAAAACTCATTCCTGGTAGAACTTCATAGCAAAGTACAAAGTTCGTTTTAGATGGACAAAGTTAGTTGAAATAGACAGTTTTTGCATGAAAACTCATTCCTGGTGTAACTTCATAGCAAAGTACAAAGTTCGTTTTAGATGGACAAAGTTAGTTGAAATAGACAGTTTTTGCATGAAAACTCATTCCTGGTGTAACTTCATAGCAAAGTACAAAGTTCGTTTTGGATGGACAAAATTAGTTGAAATAGACAGTTTTTGTATGAAAACTCATTCCTGGTGGAACTTCATAGCAAAGTACAAAGTTCGAATCAGATGGACGAATTAAGTTGAAATAGACAGTTTTTGCATAAAAACTCATTCCTGGTGGAACTTCATAGCAAAGTACAAAGTTCGTTTTGGATGGATCAATTTAGTTGAAATAGACAGTTCTTGCATGAAAACTCATTCCTGGTAGAACTTCATAGCAAAGTACAAAGTTCGTTTTAGATGGACAAAGTTAGTTGAAATAGACAGTTTTTGCATGAAAACTCATTCCTGGTGTAACTTAATAGCAAAGTACAAAGTTCGTTTTGGATGGACAAAATTAGTTGAAATAGACAGTTTTTGTATGAAAACTCATTCCTGGTGGAACTTCATAGCAAAGTACAAAGTTCGAATCAGATGGACGTATTACGTTGAAATAGACAGTTTTTGCATAAAAACTCATTCCTGGTGGAACTTCATAGCAAAGTACAAAGTTCGTTTTGGATGGACGAATTAAGTTGAAATAGACAGTTTTTGTATGAAAACTCATTCCTGGTGGAACTTCATAGCAAAGTACAAAGTTCGTATCGGATGGATCAATTTAGTTGAAATAGACAGTTCTTGCATGAAAACTCATTCCTGGTAGAACTTCATAGCAAAGTACAAAGTTCGTTTTGGATGGATCAATTTAGTTGAAATAGACAGTTTTTGTATGAAAACTCATTCCTGGTGGAACTTCATAGCAAAGTACAAAGTTCGAATCAGATGGACGAATTAAGTTGAAATAGACAGTTTTTGCATAAAAACTCATTCCTGGTGGAACTTCATAGCAAAGTACAAAGTTCGTTTTGGATGGATCAATTAAGTTGAAATAGACAGTTCTTGCATGAAAACTCATTCCTGGTAGAACTTCATAGCAAAGTACAAAGTTCGTTTTAGATGGACAAAGTTAGTTGAAATAGACAGTTTTTGCATGAAAACTCATTCCTGGTGTAACTTCATAGCAAAGTACAAAGTTCGTTTTAGATGGACAAAGTTAGTTGAAATAGACAGTTTTTGCATGAAAACTCATTCCTGGTGTAACTTCATAGCAAAGTACAAAGTTCGTTTTGGATGGACAAAATTAGTTGAAATAGACAGTTTTTGTATGAAAACTCATTCCTGGTGGAACTTCATAGCAAAGTACAAAGTTCGAATCAGATGGACGAATTAAGTTGAAATAGACAGTTTTTGCATAAAAACTCATTCCTGGTGGAACTTCATAGCAAAGTACAAAGTTCGTTTTGGATGGATCAATTTAGTTGAAATAGACAGTTCTTGCATGAAAACTCATTCCTGGTAGAACTTCATAGCAAAGTACAAAGTTCGTTTTAGATGGACAAAGTTAGTTGAAATAGACAGTTTTTGCATGAAAACTCATTCCTGGTGTAACTTCATAGCAAAGTACAAAGTTCGTTTTGGATGGACAAAATTAGTTGAAATAGACAGTTTTTGTATGAAAACTCATTCCTGGTGGAACTTCATAGCAAAGTACAAAGTTCGAATCAGATGGACGAATTAAGTTGAAATAGACAGTTTTTGCATAAAAACTCATTCCTGGTGGAACTTCATAGCAAAGTACAAAGTTCGTTTTGGATGGATCAATTTAGTTGAAATAGACAGTTCTTGCATGAAAACTCATTCCTGGTAGAACTTCATAGCAAAGTACAAAGTTCGTTTTAGATGGACAAAGTTAGTTGAAATAGACAGTTTTTGCATGAAAACTCATTCCTGGTGTAACTTCATAGCAAAGTACAAAGTTCGTTTTGGATGGACAAAATTAGTTGAAATAGACAATTTTTGTATGAAAACTCATTCCTGGTGGAACTTCATAGCAAAGTACAAAGTTCGTTTTGGATGGACAAAGTTAGTTGAAATAGACAGTTTTTGCATAAAAACTCATTCCTGGTGGAACTTCATAGCAAAGTACAAAGTTCGTTTTGGATGGACGAATTAAGTTGAAATAGACAGTTTTTGTATGAAAACTCATTCCTGGTGGAACTTCATAGCAAAGTACAAAGTTCGTTTCGGATGGATCAATTTAGTTGAAATAGACAGTTCTTGCATGAAAACTCATTCCTGGTAGAACTTCATAGCAAAGTACAAAGTTCGTTTTGGATGGATCAATTTAGTTGAAATAGACAGTTTTTGTATGAAAACTCATTCCTGGTGGAACTTCATAGCAAAGTACAAAGTTCGAATCAGATGGACGAATTAAGTTGAAATAGACAGTTTTTGCATAAAAACTCATTCCTGGTGGAACTTCATAGCAAAGTACAAAGTTCGTTTTGGATGGATCAATTTAGTTGAAATAGACAGTTCTTGCATGAAAACTCATTCCTGGTAGAACTTCATAGCAAAGTACAAAGTTCGTTTTAGATGGACAAAGTTAGTTGAAATAGACAGTTTTTGCATGAAAACTCATTCCTGGTGTAACTTCATAGCAAAGTACAAAGTTCGTTTTGGATGGACAAAGTTAGTTGAAATAGACAGTTTTTGTATGAAAACTCATTCCTGGTGGAACTTCATAGCAAAGTACAAAGTTCGAATCAGATGGACGAATTAAGTTGAAATAGACAGTTTTTGCATAAAAACTCATTCCTGGTGGAACTTCATAGCAAAGTACAAAGTTCGTTTTGGATGGATCAATTTAGTTGAAATAGACAGTTCTTGCATGAAAACTCATTCCTGGTAGAACTTCATAGCAAAGTACAAAGTTCGTTTTAGATGGACAAAGTTAGTTGAAATAGACAGTTTTTGCATGAAAACTCATTCCTGGTGTAACTTCATAGCAAAGTACAAAGTTCGTTTTAGATGGACAAAGTTAGTTGAAATAGACAGTTTTTGCATGAAAACTCATTCCTGGTGTAACTTCATAGCAAAGTACAAAGTTCGTTTTGGATGGACAAAATTAGTTGAAATAGACAGTTTTTGTATGAAAACTCATTCCTGGTGGAACTTCATAGCAAAGTACAAAGTTCGAATCAGATGGACGAATTAAGTTGAAATAGACAGTTTTTGCATAAAAACTCATTCCTGGTGGAACTTCATAGCAAAGTACAAAGTTCGTTTTGGATGGATCAATTTAGTTGAAATAGACAGTTCTTGCATGAAAACTCATTCCTGGTAGAACTTCATAGCAAAGTACAAAGTTCGTTTTAGATGGACAAAGTTAGTTGAAATAGACAGTTTTTGCATGAAAACTCATTCCTGGTGGAACTTCATAGCAAAGTACAAAGTTCGTTTTGGATGGACAAAGTTAGTTGAAATAGACAGTTTTTGCATAAAAACTCATTCCTGGTGGAACTTCATAGCAAAGTACAAAGTTCGTTTTGGATGGACGAATTAAGTTGAAATAGACAGTTTTTGTATGAAAACTCATTCCTGGTGGAACTTCATAGCAAAGTACAAAGTTCGTTTTGGATGGACAAAGTTAGTTGAAATAGACAGTTTTTGCATGAAAACTCATTCCTGGTGGAACTTCATAGCAAAGTACAAAGTTCGTTTTGGATGGACGAATTAAGTTGAAATAGACAGTTTTTGCATGAAAACTCATTCCTGGTGGAACTTCATAGCAAAGTACAAAGTTCGTATCGGATGGATCAATTTAGTTGAAATAGACAGTTCTTGCATGAAAACTCATTCCTGGTAGAACTTCATAGCAAAGTACAAAGTTCGTATCGGATGGACGAATTAAGTTGAAATAGACAGTTTTTGTATGAAAACTCATTCCTGGTGGAACTTCATAGCAAAGTACAAAGTTCGTTTTGGATGGACAAAGTTAGTTGAAATAGACAGTTTTTGCATGAAAACTCATTCCTGGTGGAACTTCATAGCAAAGTACAAAGTTCGTTTTGGATGGACGAATTAAGTTGAAATAGACAGTTTTTGTATGAAAACTCATTCCTGGTGGAACTTCATAGCAAAGTACAAAGTTCGTTTTGGATGGACAAAGTTAGTTGAAATAGACAGTTTTTGCATGAAAACTCATTCCTGGTGGAACTTCATAGCAAAGTACAAAGTTCGAATCAGATGGATCAATTTAGTTGAAATAGACAGTTCTTGCATGAAAACTCATTCCTGGTAGAACTTCATAGCAAAGTACAAAGTTCGTATCGGATGGACGAATTAAGTTGAAATAGACAGTTTTTGTATGAAAACTCATTCCTGGTGGAACTTCATAGCAAAGTACAAAGTTCGTTTTGGATGGACAAAGTTAGTTGAAATAGACAGTTCTTGCATGAAAACTCATTCCTGGTGGAACTTCATAGCAAAGTACAAAGTTCGTTTTGGATGGACAAAGTTAGTTGAAATAGACAGTTCTTGCATGAAAACTCATTCCTGGTGGAACTTCATAGCAAAGTACAAAGTTCGTTTTGGATGGACAAAGTTAGTTGAAATAGACAGTTTTTGCATGAAAACTCATTCCTGGTGGAACTTCATAGCAAAGTACAAAGTTCGTTTTGGATGGACGAATTAAGTTGAAATAGACAGTTTTTGTATGAAAACTCATTCCTGGTGGAACTTCATAGCAAAGTACAAAGTTCGTTTTGGATGGACGAATTAAGTTGAAATAGACAGTTTTTGTATGAAAACTCATTCCTGGTGGAACTTCATAGCAAAGTACAAAGTTCGAATCAGATGGACGAATTAAGTTGAAATAGACAGTTTTTGCATAAAAACTCATTCCTGGTGGAACTTCATAGCAAAGTAAAGAGTTCGTTTTGGATGGATCAATTTAGTTGAAATAGACAGTTCTTGCATGAAAACTCATTCCTGGTGGAACTTCATAGCAAAGTACAAAGTTCGTTTTGGATGGACGAATTAAGTTGAAATAGACAGTTCTTGCATGAAAACTCATTCCTGGTGGAACTTCATAGCAAAGTACAAAGTTCGTTTTGGATGGACGAATTAAGTTGAAATAGACAGTTTTTGTATGAAAACTCATTCCTGGTGGAACTTCATAGCAAAGTACAAAGTTCGAATCAGATGGACGAATTAAGTTGAAATAGACAGTTTTTGCATAAAAACTCATTCCTGGTGGAACTTCATAGCAAAGTAAAGAGTTCGTTTTGGATGGATCAATTTAGTTGAAATAGACAGTTCTTGCATGAAAACTCATTCCTGGTAGAACTTCATAGCAAAGTACAAAGTTCGTTTTGGATGGACAAAGTTAGTTGAAATAGACAGTTTTTGCATGAAAACTCATTCCTGGTGGAACTTCATAGCAAAGTACAAAGTTCGTTTTGGATGGACAAAATTAATTGAAATAGACAGTTTTTGCATGAAAACTCATTCCTGGTGGAACTTCATAGCAAAGTACAAAGTTCGTTTTGGATGGACAAAGTTAGTTGAAATAGACAGTTTTTGCATGAAAACTCATTCCTGGTGGAACTTCATAGCAAAGTACAAAGTTCGTTTTGGATGGACGAATTAAGTTGAAATAGACAGTTTTTGTATGAAAACTCATTCCTGGTGGAACTTCATAGCAAAGTACAAAGTTCGAATCAGATGGACGAATTAAGTTGAAATAGACAGTTTTTGCATAAAAACTCATTCCTGGTGGAACTTCATAGCAAAGTACAAAGTTCGTTTTGGATGGATCAATTTAGTTGAAATAGACAGTTCTTGCATGAAAACTCATTCCTGGTAGAACTTCATAGCAAAGTACAAAGTTCGTTTTAGATGGACAAAGTTAGTTGAAATAGACAGTTTTTGCATGAAAACTCATTCCTGGTGGAACTTCATAGCAAAGTACAAAGTTCGTTTTGGATGGACGAATTAAGTTGAAATAGACAGTTTTTGTATGAAAACTCATTCCTGGTGGAACTTCATAGCAAAGTACAAAGTTCGTTTTGGATGGACAAAGTTAGTTGAAATAGACAGTTTTTGCATAAAAACTCATTCCTGGTGGAACTTCATAGCAAAGTACAAAGTTCGTTTTGGATGGACGAATTAAGTTGAAATAGACAGTTTTTGTATGAAAACTCATTCCTGGTAGAACTTCATAGCAAAGTACAAAGTTCGTTTTAGATGGACAAAGTTAGTTGAAATAGACAGTTTTTGCATGAAAACTCATTCCTGGTGGAACTTCATAGCAAAGTACAAAGTTCGTTTTGGATGGACAAAGTTAGTTGAAATAGACAGTTTTTGCATAAAAACTCATTCCTGGTGGAACTTCATAGCAAAGTACAAAGTTCGTTTTGGATGGACGAATTAAGTTGAAATAGACAGTTTTTGTATGAAAACTCATTCCTGGTGGAACTTCATAGCAAAGTACAAAGTTCGTTTTGGATGGACAAAGTTAGTTGAAATAGACAGTTTTTGCATGAAAACTCATTCCTGGTGGAACTTCATAGCAAAGTACAAAGTTCGTTTTGGATGGACGAATTAAGTTGAAATAGACAGTTTTTGCATGAAAACTCATTCCTGGTGGAACTTCATAGCAAAGTACAAAGTTCGTATCGGATGGATCAATTTAGTTGAAATAGACAGTTTTTGTATGAAAACTCATTCCTGGTGGAACTTCATAGCAAAGTACAAAGTTCGTTTTGGATGGACGAATTAAGTTGAAATAGACAGTTTTTGTATGAAAACTCATTCCTGGTGGAACTTCATAGCAAAGTACAAAGTTCGTTTTGGATGGACAAAGTTAGTTGAAATAGACAGTTTTTGCATAAAAACTCATTCCTGGTGGAACTTCATAGCAAAGTACAAAGTTCGAATCAGATGGATCAATTTAGTTGAAATAGACAGTTCTTGCATGAAAACTCATTCCTGGTAGAACTTCATAGCAAAGTACAAAGTTCGTATCGGATGGACGAATTAAGTTGAAATAGACAGTTTTTGTATGAAAACTCATTCCTGGTGGAACTTCATAGCAAAGTACAAAGTTCGTTTTGGATGGACAAAGTTAGTTGAAATAGACAGTTCTTGCATGAAAACTCATTCCTGGTGGAACTTCATAGCAAAGTACAAAGTTCGTTTTGGATGGACAAAGTTAGTTGAAATAGACAGTTCTTGCATGAAAACTCATTCCTGGTGGAACTTCATAGCAAAGTACAAAGTTCGTTTTGGATGGACAAAGTTAGTTGAAATAGACAGTTTTTGCATGAAAACTCATTCCTGGTGGAACTTCATAGCAAAGTACAAAGTTCGTTTTGGATGGACGAATTAAGTTGAAATAGACAGTTTTTGTATGAAAACTCATTCCTGGTGGAACTTCATAGCAAAGTACAAAGTTCGTTTTGGATGGACGAATTAAGTTGAAATAGACAGTTTTTGTATGAAAACTCATTCCTGGTGGAACTTCATAGCAAAGTACAAAGTTCGAATCAGATGGACGAATTAAGTTGAAATAGACAGTTTTTGCATAAAAACTCATTCCTGGTGGAACTTCATAGCAAAGTAAAGAGTTCGTTTTGGATGGATCAATTTAGTTGAAATAGACAGTTCTTGCATGAAAACTCATTCCTGGTGGAACTTCATAGCAAAGTACAAAGTTCGTTTTGGATGGACGAATTAAGTTGAAATAGACAGTTCTTGCATGAAAACTCATTCCTGGTGGAACTTCATAGCAAAGTACAAAGTTCGTTTTGGATGGACGAATTAAGTTGAAATAGACAGTTTTTGTATGAAAACTCATTCCTGGTGGAACTTCATAGCAAAGTACAAAGTTCGAATCAGATGGACGAATTAAGTTGAAATAGACAGTTTTTGCATAAAAACTCATTCCTGGTGGAACTTCATAGCAAAGTAAAGAGTTCGTTTTGGATGGATCAATTTAGTTGAAATAGACAGTTCTTGCATGAAAACTCATTCCTGGTAGAACTTCATAGCAAAGTACAAAGTTCGTTTTGGATGGACAAAGTTAGTTGAAATAGACAGTTTTTGCATGAAAACTCATTCCTGGTGGAACTTCATAGCAAAGTACAAAGTTCGTTTTGGATGGACAAAATTAGTTGAAATAGACAGTTTTTGCATGAAAACTCATTCCTGGTGGAACTTCATAGCAAAGTACAAAGTTCGTTTTGGATGGACAAAGTTAGTTGAAATAGACAGTTTTTGCATGAAAACTCATTCCTGGTGGAACTTCATAGCAAAGTACAAAGTTCGTTTTGGATGGACGAATTAAGTTGAAATAGACAGTTTTTGTATGAAAACTCATTCCTGGTGGAACTTCATAGCAAAGTACAAAGTTCGAATCAGATGGACGAATTAAGTTGAAATAGACAGTTTTTGCATAAAAACTCATTCCTGGTGGAACTTCATAGCAAAGTACAAAGTTCGTTTTGGATGGATCAATTTAGTTGAAATAGACAGTTCTTGCATGAAAACTCATTCCTGGTAGAACTTCATAGCAAAGTACAAAGTTCGTTTTAGATGGACAAAGTTAGTTGAAATAGACAGTTTTTGCATGAAAACTCATTCCTGGTGGAACTTCATAGCAAAGTACAAAGTTCGTTTTGGATGGACGAATTAAGTTGAAATAGACAGTTTTTGTATGAAAACTCATTCCTGGTGGAACTTCATAGCAAAGTACAAAGTTCGTTTTGGATGGACAAAGTTAGTTGAAATAGACAGTTTTTGCATGAAAACTCATTCCTGGTGGAACTTCATAGCAAAGTACAAAGTTCGTTTTGGATGGACGAATTAAGTTGAAATAGACAGTTTTTGTATGAAAACTCATTCCTGGTGGAACTTCATAGCAAAGTACAAAGTTCGTTTTGGATGGACAAAGTTAGTTGAAATAGACAGTTTTTGCATAAAAACTCATTCCTGGTGGAACTTCATAGCAAAGTACAAAGTTCGAATCAGATGGATGAATTAAGTTGAAATAGACAGTTTTTGCATGAAAACTCATTCCTGGTGGAACTTCATAGCAAAGTACAAAGTTCGTTTTGGATGGACAAAGTTAGTTGAAATAGACAGTTTTTGCATGAAAACTCATTCCTGGTGGAACTTCATAGCAAAGTACAAAATTCGTTTTGGATGGACGAATTAAGTTGAAATAGACAGTTTTTGCATGAAAACTCATTCCTGGTGGAACTTCATAGCAAAGTACAAAGTTCGTTTTGGATGGACAAAATTAGTTGAAATAGACAGTTTTTGCATGAAAACTCATTCCTGGTGGAACTTCATAGCAAAGTACAAAGTTCGTTTTGGATGGACGAATTAAGTTGAAATAGACAGTTTTTGCATGAAAACTCATTCCTGGTGGAACTTCATAGCAAAGTACAAAGTTCGTTTTGGATGGACAAAATTAGTTGAAATAGACAGTTTTTGCATAAAAACTCATTCCTGGTGGAACTTCATAGCAAAGTACAAAGTTCGTTTTGGATGGATCAATTTAGTTGAAATAGACAGTTCTTGCATGAAAACTCATTCCTGGTAGAACTTCATAGCAAAGTACAAAGTTCGTTTTGGATGGACAAAGTTAGTTGAAATAGACAGTTTTTGCATGAAAACTCATTCCTGGTGGAACTTCATAGCAAAGTACAAAGTTCGTTTTGGATGGACGAATTAAGTTGAAATAGACAGTTTTTGTATGAAAACTCATTCCTGGTGGAACTTCATAGCAAAGTACAAAGTTCGAATCAGATGGACGAATTAAGTTGAAATAGACAGTTTTTGCATAAAAACTCATTCCTGGTGGAACTTCATAGCAAAGTACAAAGTTCGTTTTGGATGGATCAATTAAGTTGAAATAGACAGTTCTTGCATGAAAACTCATTCCTGGTAGAACTTCATAGCAAAGTACAAAGTTCGTTTTAGATGGACAAAGTAAGTTGAAATAGACAGTTTTTGCATGAAAACTCATTCCTGGTGGAACTTCATAGCAAAGTACAAAGTTCGTTTTGGATGGACAAAATTAGTTGAAATAGACAGTTTTTGCATGAAAACTCATTCCTGGTGGAACTTCATAGCAAAGTACAAAGTTCGAATCAGATGGACGAATTAAGTTGAAATAGACAGTTTTTGCATAAAAACTCATTCCTGGTGGAACTTCATAGCAAAGTACAAAGTTCGTTTTGGATGTATCAATTTAGTTGAAATAGACAGTTCTTGCATGAAAACTCATTCCTGGTAGAACTTCATAGCAAAGTACAAAGTTCGTTTTAGATGGACAAAGTTAGTTGAAATAGACAGTTTTTGCATGAAAACTCATTCCTGGTGGAACTTCATAGCAAAGTACAAAGTTCGAATCAGATGGATGAATTAAGTTGAAATAGACAGTTTTTGCATGAAAACTCATTCCTGGTGGAACTTCATAGCAAAGTACAAAGTTCGTTTTGGATGGACGAATTAAGTTGAAATAGACAGTTTTTGTATGAAAACTCATTCCTGGTGGAACTTCATAGCAAAGTACAAAGTTCGTTTTGGATGGACAAAGTTAGTTGAAATAGACAGTTTTTGTATGAAAACTCATTCCTGGTGGAACTTCATAGCAAAGTACAAAGTTCGTTTTGGATGGACAAAGTTAGTTGAAATAGACAGTTTTTGCATGAAAACTCATTCCTGGTGGAACTTCATAGCAAAGTACAAAGTTCGTTTTGGATGGACAAAGTTAGTTGAAATAGACAGTTTTTGCATGAAAACTCATTCCTGGTGGAACTTCATAGCAAAGTACAAAGTTCGTTTTGGATGGACGAATTAAGTTGAAATAGACAGTTTTTGTATGAAAACTCATTCCTGGTGGAACTTCATAGCAAAGTACAAAGTTCGTTTTGGATGGACAAAGTTAGTTGAAATAGACAGTTTTTGCATGAAAACTCATTCCTGGTGGAACTTCATAGCAAAGTACAAAGTTCGTTTTGGATGGACGAATTAAGTTGAAATAGACAGTTTTTGTATGAAAACTCATTCCTGGTGGAACTTCATAGCAAAGTACAAAGTTCGTTTTGGATGGACAAAGTTAGTTGAAATAGACAGTTTTTGCATAAAAACTCATTCCTGGTGGAACTTCATAGCAAAGTACAAAGTTCGAATCAGATGGATGAATTAAGTTGAAATAGACAGTTTTTGCATGAAAACTCATTCCTGGTGGAACTTCATAGCAAAGTACAAAGTTCGTTTTGGATGGACAAAGTTAGTTGAAATAGACAGTTTTTGCATGAAAACTCATTCCTGGTGGAACTTCATAGCAAAGTACAAAGTTCGTTTTGGATGGACAAAGTTAGTTGAAATAGACAGTTTTTGCATGAAAACTCATTCCTGGTGGAACTTCATAGCAAAGTACAAAGTTCGTTTTGGATGGACAAAGTTAGTTGAAATAGACAGTTTTTGCATGAAAACTCATTCCTGGTGGAACTTCATAGCAAAGTACAAAGTTCGTTTTGGATGGACAAAATTAGTTGAAATAGACAGTTTTTGCATAAAAACTCATTCCTGGTGGAACTTCATAGCAAAGTACAAAGTTCGAATCAGATGGATGAATTAAGTTGAAATAGACAGTTTTTGCATGAAAACTCATTCCTGGTGGAACTTCATAGCAAAGTACAAAGTTCGTTTTGGATGGACAAAGTTAGTTGAAATAGACAGTTTTTGCATGAAAACTCATTCCTGGTGGAACTTCATAGCAAAGTACAAAGTTCGTTTTGGATGGACGAATTAAGTTGAAATAGACAGTTTTTGTATGAAAACTCATTCCTGGTGGAACTTCATAGCAAAGTACAAAGTTCGAATCAGATGGACGAATTAAGTTGAAATAGACAGTTTTTGCATAAAAACTCATTCCTGGTGGAACTTCATAGCAAAGTACAAAGTTCGTTTTGGATGGACAAAGTTAGTTGAAATAGACAGTTTTTGCATGAAAACTCATTCCTGGTGGAACTTCATAGCAAAGTACAAAGTTCGTTTTGGATGGACGAATTAAGTTGAAATAGACAGTTTTTGTATGAAAACTCATTCCTGGTGGAACTTCATAGCAAAGTACAAAGTTCGAATCAGATGGACGAATTAAGTTGAAATAGACAGTTTTTGCATAAAAACTCATTCCTGGTGGAACTTCATAGCAAAGTACAAAGTTCGTTTTGGATGGATCAATTTAGTTGAAATAGACAGTTCTTGCATGAAAACTCATTCCTGGTAGAACTTCATAGCAAAGTACAAAGTTCGTTTTAGATGGACAAAGTTAGTTGAAATAGACAGTTTTTGCATGAAAACTCATTCCTGGTGGAACTTCATAGCAAAGTACAAAGTTCGTTTTGGATGGACAAAGTTAGTTGAAATAGACAGTTTTTGCATAAAAACTCATTCCTGGTGGAACTTCATAGCAAAGTACAAAGTTCGTTTTGGATGGACGAATTAAGTTGAAATAGACAGTTTTTGTATGAAAACTCATTCCTGGTGGAACTTCATAGCAAAGTACAAAGTTCGTTTTGGATGGACAAAGTTAGTTGAAATAGACAGTTTTTGCATGAAAACTCATTCCTGGTGGAACTTCATAGCAAAGTACAAAGTTCGTTTTGGATGGACGAATTAAGTTGAAATAGACAGTTTTTGTATGAAAACTCATTCCTGGTAGAACTTCATAGCAAAGTACAAAGTTCGTTTTGGATGGACGAATTAAGTTGAAATAGACAGTTTTTGCATGAAAACTCATTCCTGGTGGAACTTCATAGCAAAGTACAAAGTTCGTATCGGATGGATCAATTTAGTTGAAATAGACAGTTCTTGCATGAAAACTCATTCCTGGTAGAACTTCATAGCAAAGTACAAAGTTCGTATCGGATGGACGAATTAAGTTAAAATAGACAGTTTTTGTATGAAAACTCATTCCTGGTGGAACTTCATAGCAAAGTACAAAGTTCGTTTTGGATGGACAAAGTTAGTTGAAATAGACAGTTTTTGCATGAAAACTCATTCCTGGTGGAACTTCATAGCAAAGTACAAAGTTCGTTTTGGATGGACGAATTAAGTTGAAATAGACAGTTTTTGTATGAAAACTCATTCCTGGTGGAACTTCATAGCAAAGTACAAAGTTCGTTTTGGATGGACAAAGTTAGTTGAAATAGACAGTTTTTGCATAAAAACTCATTCCTGGTGGAACTTCATAGCAAAGTACAAAGTTCGTTTTGGATGGACAAAGTTAGTTGAAATAGACAGTTCTTGCATGAAAACTCATTCCTGGTGGAACTTCATAGCAAAGTACAAAGTTCGTTTTGGATGGACGAATTAAGTTGAAATAGACAGTTTTTGCATGAAAACTCATTCCTGGTGGAACTTCATAGCAAAGTACAAAGTTCGTTTTGGATGGACAAAGTTAGTTGAAATAGACAGTTCTTGCATGAAAACTCATTCCTGGTGGAACTTCATAGCAAAGTACAAAGTTCGTTTTGGATGGACAAAGTTAGTTGAAATAGACAGTTCTTGCATGAAAACTCATTCCTGGTGGAACTTCATAGCAAAGTACAAAGTTCGTTTTGGATGGACAAAGTTAGTTGAAATAGACAGTTTTTGCATGAAAACTCATTCCTGGTGGAACTTCATAGCAAAGTACAAAGTTCGTTTTGGATGGACGAATTAAGTTGAAATAGACAGTTTTTGTATGAAAACTCATTCCTGGTGGAACTTCATAGCAAAGTACAAAGTTCGTTTTGGATGGACAAAGTTAGTTGAAATAGACAGTTCTTGCATGAAAACTCATTCCTGGTGGAACTTCATAGCAAAGTACAAAGTTCGTTTTGGATGGACGAATTAAGTTGAAATAGACAGTTTTTGTATGAAAACTCATTCCTGGTGGAACTTCATAGCAAAGTACAAAGTTCGTTTTGGATGGACAAAGTTAGTTGAAATAGACAGTTCTTGCATGAAAACTCATTCCTGGTGGAACTTCATAGCAAAGTACAAAGTTCGTTTTGGATGGACAAAGTTAGTTGAAATAGACAGTTCTTGCATGAAAACTCATTCCTGGTGGAACTTCATAGCAAAGTACAAAGTTCGTTTTGGATGGACAAAGTTAGTTGAAATAGACAGTTTTTGCATGAAAACTCATTCCTGGTGGAACTTCATAGCAAAGTACAAAGTTCGTTTTGGATGGACGAATTAAGTTGAAATAGACAGTTTTTGTATGAAAACTCATTCCTGGTGGAACTTCATAGCAAAGTACAAAGTTCGTTTTGGATGGACAAAGTTAGTTGAAATAGACAGTTCTTGCATGAAAACTCATTCCTGGTGGAACTTCATAGCAAAGTACAAAGTTCGTTTTGGATGGACAAAGTTAGTTGAAATAGACAGTTCTTGCATGAAAACTCATTCCTGGTGGAACTTCATAGCAAAGTACAAAGTTCGTTTTGGATGGACAAAGTTAGTTGAAATAGACAGTTTTTGCATGAAAACTCATTCCTGGTGGAACTTCATAGCAAAGTACAAAGTTCGTTTTGGATGGACGAATTAAGTTGAAATAGACAGTTTTTGTATGAAAACTCATTCCTGGTGGAACTTCATAGCAAAGTACAAAGTTCGTTTTGGATGGACAAAGTTAGTTGAAATAGACAGTTTTTGCATGAAAACTCATTCCTGGTGGAACTTCATAGCAAAGTACAAAGTTCGTTTTGGATGGATCAATTTAGTTGAAATAGACAGTTCTTGCATGAAAACTCATTCCTGGTAGAACTTCATAGCAAAGTACAAAGTTCGTATCGGATGGACGAATTAAGTTGAAATAGACAGTTTTTGTATGAAAACTCATTCCTGGTGGAACTTCATAGCAAAGTACAAAGTTCGTTTTGGATGGACAAAGTTAGTTGAAATAGACAGTTTTTGCATGAAAACTCATTCCTGGTGGAACTTCATAGCAAAGTACAAAGTTCGTTTTGGATGGACAAAGTTAGTTGAAATAGACAGTTCTTGCATGAAAACTCATTCCTGGTGGAACTTCATAGCAAAGTACAAAGTTCGTTTTGGATGGACAAAGTTAGTTGAAATAGACAGTTCTTGCATGAAAACTCATTCCTGGTGGAACTTCATAGCAAAGTACAAAGTTCGTTTTGGATGGATCAATTTAGTTGAAATAGACAGTTCTTGCATGAAAACTCATTCCTGGTAGAACTTCATAGCAAAGTACAAAGTTCGTATCGGATGGACGAATTAAGTTGAAATAGACAGTTTTTGTATGAAAACTCATTCCTGGTGGAACTTCATAGCAAAGTACAAAGTTCGTTTTGGATGGACAAAGTTAGTTGAAATAGACAGTTTTTGCATGAAAACTCATTCCTGGTGGAACTTCATAGCAAAGTACAAAGTTCGTTTTGGATGGACGAATTAAGTTGAAATAGACAGTTTTTGTATGAAAACTCATTCCTGGTGGAACTTCATAGCAAAGTACAAAGTTCGTTTTGGATGGACAAAGTTAGTTGAAATAGACAGTTCTTGCATGAAAACTCATTCCTGGTGGAACTTCATAGCAAAGTACAAAGTTCGTTTTGGATGGACAAAGTTAGTTGAAATAGACAGTTCTTGCATGAAAACTCATTCCTGGTGGAACTTCATAGCAAAGTACAAAGTTCGTTTTGGATGGACAAAGTTAGTTGAAATAGACAGTTTTTGCATGAAAACTCATTCCTGGTGGAACTTCATAGCAAAGTACAAAGTTCGTTTTGGATGGACGAATTAAGTTGAAATAGACAGTTTTTGTATGAAAACTCATTCCTGGTGGAACTTCATAGCAAAGTACAAAGTTCGTTTTGGATGGACAAAGTTAGTTGAAATAGACAGTTCTTGCATGAAAACTCATTCCTGGTGGAACTTCATAGCAAAGTACAAAGTTCGTTTTGGATGGAGGAATTAAGTTGAAATAGACAGTTTTTGTATGAAAACTCATTCCTGGTGGAACTTCATAGCAAAGTACAAAGTTCGTTTTGGATGGACAAAGTTAGTTGAAATAGACAGTTTTTGCATGAAAACTCATTCCTGGTGGAACTTCATAGTAAAGTACAAAGTTCGTTTTGGATGGACAAAGTTAGTTGAAATAGACAGTTTTTGCATAAAAACTCATTCCTGGTGGAACTTCATAGCAAAGTACAAAGTTCGTTTTGGATGGACAAAGTTAGTTGAAATAGACAGTTTTTGCATGAAAACTCATTCCTGGTGGAACTTCATAGCAAAGTACAAAGTTCGAATCAGATGGATGAATTAAGTTGAAATAGACAGTTTTTGCATGAAAACTCATTCCTGGTGGAACTTCATAGCAAAGTACAAAGTTCGTTTTGGATGGACAAAGTTAGTTGAAATAGACAGTTTTTGCATGAAAACTCATTCCTGGTGGAACTTCATAGCAAAGTACAAAGTTCGTTTTGGATGGACGAATTAAGTTGAAATAGACAGTTTTTGTATGAAAACTCATTCCTGGTGGAACTTCATAGCAAAGTACAAAGTTCGTTTTGGATGGACAAAGTTAGTTGAAATAGACAGTTCTTGCATGAAAACTCATTCCTGGTGGAACTTCATAGCAAAGTACAAAGTTCGTTTTGGATGGACGAATTAAGTTGAAATAGACAGTTTTTGTATGAAAACTCATTCCTGGTGGAACTTCATAGCAAAGTACAAAGTTCGTTTTGGATGGACAAAGTTAGTTGAAATAGACAGTTTTTGCATAAAAACTCATTCCTGGTGGAACTTCATAGCAAAGTACAAAGTTCGTTTTGGATGGACAAAGTTAGTT